>NC_084806.1:10891557-11062616 GCF_963583255.1 Pyrus communis | reverse complement strand
GCTTTTCCTTTTGTCATTAAGCAGCGTCTATCCCACACCTGTGCAAGAAATAGATAGGCCTAAACTTCATGGGGACTTCATAGCTCAATAGTAAAGAACTTATGAGGCACTTAACCCCAACCCACGAGAGAGATATGACAACATAAAAAAGAAAAGCATCCCATTACTAGGATTTGAGGCTGTACTGAATCTTAAGATTTGAGCAACTCTAGCAAAGAACAAATCGTTCATAACGTCACAGTTTTTAATAGTGACATTTCAGCGACTACAATAACAAATCGTTCATAACCAGAGTTTAAAAAATGAAAAAAAGAGTACCAAACAATGAAGCAATCATGGTTTCTCCATCTTACACCATATAAAGACCAGAGATGAACCTTACCTTACGGAGGTTGTCGTCACTGCCAGAATATATGAGATGACCACTCTCATCAGCAAAGCATACAGTGTTTACATCAGACTGCAACAGCGGATAAATAAAATAACCAAATGATGCTTTTAAGTGCCATCCAGAGTCTCCAGAGGAAGGAACCAGTATGGGAGAATCTGTGTCTTCAAAATTATACGTAAATGAAAATCTTCTTCAAAACCACCATCAAGAAGTAATTTGAGTATATTCTTTTGTTAGATCCTTTACCTGGTGTGCTGGTATTCGGAGGCTAACTTTATTTTATTGTAGATCATAAACATATATTGAAGCATCACTACTTGCAGCTACAAGCTCTTGCCCATCCGTTGAAAATTTAACTGAGAAATTTCCAAACTCATCCTCATCGTCTTCAATAGAAAAATCTAGACCTTCATGAATTTCCTGAATAAAAGGCAATTTTTTATGTAAAAAAACAGTACGAACTTGAAAGTGACTCTTTGTAGCAATCATAATAGAAAAGCAACCGACTTAGAAGTGAATAATCAATTGATTAGTAAAAATGTAAACTCCAAAAAGTACGAATTCAAGTTATAATGAGCATTATAGGGTGAGCTGTAACATCTTCTGAAGCCATCAATATGCCACAATAGATTATCCAGAAAAAACAATAATTTAGAAACAAAAACATTATCAAATTGGATACTTCCTTTTTCCTTTACCAGAAGATCTCCACCTTGAGATTCAACAGATGGTAGCATATACTACAATTCAGATACCACCACCCTTAACAGGTCATCCAAGACAATTATCCCTAGCTAATTTCGGATAAACATCTTCCAGATCTTGTAACATTGATAAAGATATCTACTTTAAAAGATGATAACAAGGATTCATACAAGATTATGCTGAAAAACAATATAGGTTAATTAAAAATGAATCCCCAGGAACATTGTTGATTACTAAAGCTGTAGATGAACCAATTAAACTCGTATCTATGAGCTATTTCATATGATACTCAAAGCTAGTAGCACCAAAAGGACCATTAGTTTCACATACCGTAACGTTTGCAAGTGACTCTGTCTTAGAAGATTCCACATTCACAATATTGACAACAGGTGTCATGCTAGCATAAACCTGTATTTTTATCAAATTAGAAGTGTGACTGATTAAGTTAAGAAACTCAGAAAAAGTAAAATCACTACAAAAGATGACAATTATAAATGAAGCTCCATTGGCAGTCAAAACACGCATTAGGATAAATATGGGTTCGGAACTATCAGGACCATGCAGTATTTACATTTATGTGTATATCATCAAGGAAGAATAAGTTCAGATTGTAAAGTCGTAGTTATATAGACAAGCTTCTTCTTATTCAACAAAACATCAGAAACTCACAAGATAACGTTGGTCCGGTGATAGAGACGTTATATATTCTAATATGGCCTCCTTGTTTTGTTAAAAGAAGAAGAAAATTAGGACTTCAAAACTGCACTTGTGTTCATGCATAGTAGGAAATTGAATTTTAAGTACAACAATTCAAAATCACACAACAATTCAAAATCACAACAATAAAAATGAATTATAACATTAAGCTAATAAATTACAATACCTGAAATCCAGCAACAAAAAACAAACCATCATTGGAAAATTGAGAAACATAAGCAGGGCTTCTGGACTGGTCCACCCCCCAAGGACCATTTACGGACCGGCTCAAAACATGGCAATAATCTGCCGATGAGAACCTCCCCCGCCCTGAATTTCGCGACCGACCAGCATTTTCATCGTTGAAACCGGTAACCTCAACTTCCCAGGCATATCCCCGCTCAAAAGTTGATGGGGTCTTGATTTATGCTTAGTAAGTTGAGCAATTTCATGATCAAAATCATTGGATACTTCATCAGGTCCTTTACTTGAACCCGAACCTTCAGCAGAATTTCCGCCATCACAGGCGCTATTATCTTTACCAAACGTCGCTATGTAACTGATTTTTTCTAAATTTTACTCAATACCCACTACTCAATGGACCTTCATATCAAGTTATCAATGGAATTTAGTTCTGATTAGGGTAAAACCTGCACATTAAAAGTGTATAATTCAGAGCTCAGAACTAAAAAGTCCCCAACTTCAAAGTTTAAACCTGAATCATCTTCCTCACAGTTCACACTTCACACTTCACACAGAGTAAAAACAGAGCTCAGATTAATCCGAAAATTTAACCAAACCCATACAATTTCAAACAAAAGATTCGAACTTTGAGTTCCCATTCAACATTTGCAGGCAAAAGATTACAAATTTAACCGTTGAAGGATAACCAGAGCTACAGTTACTTACCTGCACGAACCGAGCTTCGATCCCTACGAATTGGGACGTGAATTTGGACAGGGCCGGAGAGTCGAGCAATCGCCGCCGTGAATGGAAGTTGGATGGAAGGAGAGATCGTTCACGTGGAACTTGCCGGCTGATTTGCATACGTGTTTGAATGCAGGGCGTCGTCATGCTGAAACAAACGATGATGAGTCTAGAAGGTCCCAGACTCAAAAGAGTGGGACCCTTGCCGGCTGATTTGCTGACCATCGGATTTCTCACCCAACATACAAACAAAATAAAATAGATAATTTAAACCGACTTTAAATTTGCAAATTAAATTATATAGTACTAATAGTGAATAATATTTAATTAAAAATTAAATCATCAACGAGCATATTATTGGTTTCTATAATTTGTATTATATTTTTAATAGAAGTAGGATCCATTAGGAGCCTCATCTTTATTTAAAAAAGATATAAATAAATGATAAGAATAACACTTCTAAAATTTTTTATAATTTGTAATCGGGATATTCAAAATTGATCCAAAATATATAAACAATATTATAACCGTCAAATCTCACTCGCATCTTCAAGAAGTTTTCTTTTCTTATTTGACTGTTGTTAATTATTTATCAAGATTACTGTACTTAATTAATTATGAAAAAATAGTTTCCTTGCTTACTTGTTAGATATGTCTGATTCCTCCAATTTCAAATTTCGATCATATAAAAATCGATTAACTACTGATTAGTTATTGTTTGAGGGTGAAATTAATTTTCGATGTGGGGATCCATTTGAACCAAAGTGGATTGAAATTGATCGATCAGTCCATCGTCAAGCATCGTCATCAATCAAACAATCTAAACACAATCACACTCACCTCTACTCCTAATATAATACATGAAATGATTATATTAACTATACTTTAAATATGAACATGTGATGGTGCTCCAAGAATCCAGATTCTCTCCGGACCCAAGAAATCTTAGCTTAAGGATCAAATGATCCGGACCTTTGAAATTTAACTCAATGGTTACAATTATTCTGACTTTTAGAGGATCCCCTATTTATAACCGTTTGATCAAATTTCAACAGTTCGAATTATTTGATCCTTAAGCTCAAATTTTTTGGGTTCAGTGTTCCAATACCATACAATAGTTTTTCCAATCATTTGTGTTCTTACGAGTAATTCGAGGTTTAGCTACAATACTATTGTAGCTAGTCTTTCAAGAAATTTAGTTATAATATTTATATGTATTTAATTTAATTATCATCTCAACGGTCAGATAATGATTGTATTACATACATATATTGACATGAGTTATACTTTGACCGTTAAATAATAATTATATTAAATAAATAAAATAATAATAATAAAAAATTTGAAAACTAAATTTTAAAAAGCAGGAGACCCTTTATTTCAGATCATTACAAATTTACAATTTGGAAGCAATCCCATTGGAAAACCATGGCTTCTTATTAACTAAGCACAACAGGCAACCTGTCCATAGACATTACAACAAAAATTTAGAAAAAAAAATCTTCCTACCTTAAACGCCGTGGGCGAACATCGCCCAGAAGCACACCCGGAAGAACTACACGGTGACAAGATAAAGCGTTTTAGCCGCTTGTCTTAACCTAGTGTTAGAAAGTTGTGTACAACGGAGACATATGAACAGAAGATTAAGGGGTTGCGAAATACATTGAAGGGAGAAGGAAAAAAAGAGCCTTAACATCTAAACTTTGTCGAATAAACATCTGCGTATTGATACTGCAAACTCGCCAACCTTGTGAGGATGGATGAGGACTGCACATAACCCTGCACAGATAGCTGTAACAGAAATTACAAAAAGTGCAGGGCGAAATCTCAAGAACATCCCACTAGAGCGAAACCTTAAGATCTCCCTGGAAGTGCAACACTTCGCCACACTAGGCAATTCCTTGATGAAGTTAGCTTTACCAACTGCTTTTTTACTCAACAGCGGAACAGTTTCACTTCTCTCGTTAGAAGTTGAACCCACAGTTACACCCAGCCTACCATCTACAGTTATCTCCGTATCCTGCTTTACGTAACAATTTATGGAACAAAACACGTATCAGTTTACGAAATAAATAAGCTAACTACGACAAGAGAAAATATCAAGCACAGAAATTTTATACATATAGTCATTGATAGTGCTCAACAAAACAACCATACTCCCAATGAAGACCTCTTACAGGCTAGAAGTTCGAAAACATTTTACAGATAAATTTAATGGTGAACTACTCAAAATAGCTATTATAAGATCATAGACGGCCAAAGTAAAGCTGTAATCTCAAAATTAAAAGGGAGGAAAAAACCCAGGATTGTAAGCCCAACCATAACCTAGCCAAACTGTATAATCAATATTTCCTTGACTAGTGCAAGGGGCTTGTAGCACCAGATCAGAACAAGTGCTAATTGATAATGAGTCAAGTGTAAAGTGAAAAGCTGACTTATCAGAGGATACAAAATATGAAAACTGAAGCACTCACCTGATAGTGGAATGGAGCAACCGATTTTCCATCATTCTGAAAGCAGGTTTGACTTTGAGAAACAAGATCCTCTTTTTTCACCAACCTTCCAGACTCTCTGACTGAAACCCCAGAGCTTTCGAATTTTTTACAAAGAAGATCACGGGCATATTTCATGTAATTCTGTAATAGCCTCATATCTGCGTCAATGCTGTCATTATTTGCACTGTTTAACTCCTTGTTAGCCATTAGACTCTTCAGATTTTGTAAAACTTTATCCAATATGGTTGTTGACTTGATAGATATCAAAAAGTTCAATAGATAGTTGAATCTTTGAATCTGTGAAGCAGTCATGATCTGTTGGAAGTTTTCCAACAAGGGTTTTTTTAGTAACCATGCTATATCTAAAATAACGTCAGAAAATGCTGTGTGCCTCATTGAAGATGCTTCACAAGAGTTTGAAAGGGAAACCCTCGAAGAAAAGTGTAATCCTTGCAAAGAGAGAGATTCATCAAATCTCTTCTGAATAGTTATCATTTCTGCACAAACCTCTTTGTCCCCAATGAGTACCGGTATAAAGTTGGACAAGCCAGATTCATTCTCAATCTGCAACACAGATTCCTTCCATCAATATTAAATCATGTAACAAAAGAAAATCCTGGTAAGTCCAAAACAAGTATCATGCTTTAAGATGCTATTGTAAAGTATGTTTATATCTACATGAGTGTTAAAGTTCTAATTTTATCTACATGAATCTGGTACAGTACAGATACAGCAGATTCTGGTCCAGAGTTAAATCTTGTCGCTAATGTTTTCAGCAAACCTACGCAATTGTGCCAGATACCATACGAGACAGTTTGAAGAGCGAGCACTCTCATCAATGCACAACCAGCGAAATAAACTAACCACTAAAAATCCCTGGTCATAACACTCTTATGATCACTGGAGTCTGGAAATATGAATAGACAAGATACACAACGAGGCTAAATATGTACCAGAAATATTTACATATGACCAACAACCATATAGATAGACAGAATGTCCCTACTGATAGTTGAACGTGGTGTAAAAGGAAATGTAAGAAGAGAAAATAAATCAGAATGTTTACCTCAATAAATGCAGGACCAAAACAATCTGATTCAGTCGGAGGGACCTGTATCTGGAAGAATTGATGGTCTAAATTACTAGTAGTGTCCCCATCAATCTGACTATGGGAAGATGGAGGAGAATAATCATGTTCCAGATACTTCCCAGAGAAGGATACTAGAAACCTGTAACCATAATGATCTTTATTAGGAAGCTTACGTGACAGCAGTTTTGCTCTCTGCATGCATGAAACAGCTAACAGAATATTACATACCAAAATGCAAAGCTTCAAACAAATGAGAATTATTTTGTTTGGTATTAAGCTTCAAAAGTAGAAGACTAATCAGTCGATGCCATCAGACAACTAGAAATATTTTCCATATTTGATATACATCTAAAGATCACTATGAGTGTTGAAGTTTAGAAGCAACAGAGAAGACTAGCAATTACATTACTTACTATCAAATAGTGACAAGTCTATATACAGTGTCCATCAAGTAGATTCCCCTCTCTCCATCAAGTTTATTAACTGTTCAAACAAATTACAGTTTATAGGGAACAGTGTGTGCATAACAAGCTACACGACACAGCCAAAAGGAGTGAATCAAAAGTAAAGCACAATAAACTACTAAAAACATGTGGAAAACCCTGATTGAAAGCCCTACCGAAATTTGGGCTGTAATAAATTACTTCCAGGCAACAAACTCCATGGGCTTGCCAGCCTCAAAAAATGTAGGATGAACGTAATGAAGCCTTGGGGCCCGCACCTCCACTTTCGTTTTTATTACAGAAGTCCCATCTGTGCATATCAAAATAAAAAGACGCATGTTAGTAGTTCAAACTACTAGTAAGGATCCAATACTTTCCCACCCTAAAACACAATAATCTAATAGAAACACAACACCGATATGAAGCATCAGATTACCTTTTACAAAACGGAAAATCATGTCGTTTAGATAAATCAGAATATTGCCTCTCCCGGATAGCATTTTCTCAGGTACAATAAGAAATTCATGTAGATATGATACAGGATCTTCAAGCAACTGGAAAAAAAAAATAAAAGATCAAAACCAAAGTGGTAGAACAAAAATTTATAGGGTGAAGGTAAGAGAAAAGCTGTGACAAACTCAATCTTACAAATAAGATTGGCAACACCATTACCTTCATCCACATAAACTTAGGCATTGCAATAAAAATAGTCAAGATGGTACATCCGGGGCGGATATATCCCTCCAACTCAACCGGCATACTGGCCAACCATTCGAATATCTGAAAACACATAAGCCCACTTGTTTATTGCTCCCTGATATTTTCCATTAAAAAACAGTTCTCCCTATGTATACTAAACTGTAATGACAATCTTTTAATAGTACTTGGTGCCGAAGTCTTCTAGGAAATTCTGCTGGATTCCAATCATAGAGCTTGAATGATATACGACCTGTCGGACACTACAAGAATGTATCCAATCAGTACGCCTCAAACAGAGCTCCTCGTATTACAATCAATGTTAGCCATGCAAAAGCAATGACATTCAACAAAGACCTACCATAGAAGAGTAGCTTTTGTTGTCGCAATTTGACGGAGAAAGAGAGTTGTTAGAATCATGTTTTCTTGCATCCATTTGGGTTTCACCAGAAGCCATAAATGATACACCGCTGTCACTATGGATATTCTGGGATTCAGGCACTGAACAGAGGATAGGAGTTTGCCCAGCTTGAGACTCCAGCAATTCTTCCTTCTCATTTAACTGACTGCTTAACTGTAAACAATCTGTACATTGTACATACAATTAGACGTAGGTTCTTTTTCCAGAGCAGGGTTGCAGCTTTAGTACTCTTTTACAAGCTGTTTGCATCAAAACAAACATCAAATACCTTCTGTTGCTCCACCATCAAAATTGGTCTCTTCAGTTTGATTTTCCTTTTGTGATTCCTTTCCACTCACTCCTTTAGAATCACTAGGTTTCCTTCGCCGTCTATTATTATGACGCTCTAATTTTCTTCGACAGCTCCGCTTACCTTCATCAAAGTCTGATAAGACATGGAACCTGCCAAAGAATGGGCACACATGCAGAAACGAAATTACAAAAACAATATTAACATAAAACAAGCACATTACAACAATTTTAAAATAATACATGCAGTTCCTCAATAAAACAGAATAGTGACAGTTCTACAATATTAGAAGGCATATCTTTTTTTTTTATAAAGTGATGCTTGTCTTGTTCCTAAGAAAATTTCTCTGATTCCCTTCACCTAAGAACAAGAAATCAACCATGGAAACAGTTCCAAAGACAAATTCAAATGATATCTCAGATAAGAAAAATCATGTGCTTTTACACGACTGAATTGGCATATTAGTACTAATATATCTCAATCTAAAACTTGAGTAACTAAATTCCTCTACTGTGTTCGCTCGGGAACACAAAGAGACTTCATGCCATTCTAACAGAGGCAGGGCTGAAACTGTTGCCATTGCTTTTAAACAGTCACTACTCCGCATTTTTCGGAGCTAACAAGTCCAAAGAAACCCCTCTTCCCCCAGGTAAAGCCTTCAAATTGATAATCAATTCGAAGCCAAAACGACTTTTGCAAGCTGTCCTCGTCATTAGCACTTAGAGATTAAGTAAGATTACAATCACAGCTCCCAAATTGAGAAGCTCGAAAACCAATTTATCCGAAAACATCACTCAGTAAAACACTTCCAAACTACTAAAAACGAAACTGCCATAACTGAAACAATACAATCAAGAACCCTAATTTCGGAAATTAACAAAAAAAATAATTAAAAAAAAAAAAAAAAAAACTTCAGCTTACTTGCCACATTGCTGACAATAGCGCTTGGTCTCACAGTCGATATCGACAGTGCTAGCATTTGCACAGGCCAGGCACACTCTGTGCCTCCGATGATACCCCTTCAGCTCCTTGATATCGACGCCACAAGATGGGACCTGACACCGGGCCGTCCCGTTCGGGGCCCGATCCGTCTTGACCCGCTTCTTCCCGTGCCCGGCTTCCTCCTCCTCCAGCTCCATCATCTTCGCGTCGATCTCGGGGCACGCACAGGGGATATGACCCGCCAAGAAGTTGGGGCAAGCCAGCCTCGGGTCCCGCTTCCTTATCCGACTCAAATTGGAATTTGGATCGTCCAGCAGGTCCTCCGGGGCCGGGCCGACCTCGTGGTCCGGTTTCTCGGCGGAGCCCCACGAGATCGACAAGTCGTCGTCGACGGTGAAGTCGAAGAGATCTCCCCATTCCCAGACGGTGGAGGTGTCGTCGAAGGGCGGCGGCGGTTGAATTTCCATCGGTGAAACCCTACGTGGTTCGTCTAAACGCTGCCGTTGCGGTTGCGTTGGAAAGAAAGGGGGCGGGCTTTGCAGCGCTTTTGTGGTCAAAATTACCGAAAATTGGCAGAGGCAGCTCACCTAACGTCTCCTACCATCCTACCTTAGACGTCAAGATTCCCCATCCACCGGCGCAGAAAAAGGGTAAGACCGCAGTAATTCATTTTTACTGCTTTGTTTTCTTAGAGAGTGAATAATTATCAAATTTTATTTTCAATCATTCTTAAATATAAACTTGATACCGCAACTTTGTGTGTTTTTATTACAACTGATGTCAACGTCATCATAGTTCCGGGTCGTCGTCGGTAGTCCAAAAGCTTGCATCATGGGGCAATTTATTACTAAATATCCCCTTTAACAGCATTTCCACACTTAAAAAGCCCATCCAAACACTAAGCAATTCAATCAATTACTCAATCTTCACCATTAAACCGAATAGTTCAAGTAATTTGTATTAAAATATTATTAATTTTTTTTTATAAAATAATAAAAGATCATTTTACTTTTAATTTCATATGATAATAAAATATCTGTTGAAAGTATTTAAAAATATTGAAATGTGGTGTAAGGGGAAAAAACATGGGTAGATATTTATAAAAAAATAAGAAAAAAGGAATCTTTTGATATAGGCGCCTCAGTTTCGAATTTTTTAGATCAAACATCCATGTCTTTTACTGATTTGATTAAACTTTTTTTTGTCATAATTTTGGCTATATGCACATTACATTGTAACAAATTTCCTACAATTTAGCATTTTGATTACATTCTCCTCCGTTAGAGATAATTGTAAAAAAACTAAAAATAAAAATGGTCAGATTCAATTTATTTTCACAATAATGCTACAATTTAGCAATAATTATCTACGATATGATTTAAGATATTTTCTTTCCAAAATAGTTTAAAATATTTTTCCCAAAATCAAACGTACCAAAATAAAATTTTCTTTTAGTACGTTAAGAGAAAATAGGATTGAAAATAATATAAACATACCAATACACAATGTGTACAAAATAAAACATACCAAAATTAACAATATGTATCAAATCAAACGTACTAATTAATGATTTTTGTAAATTCAAACGTACCCGCAGATAATATATATGACACACCCCGACCGAGATCATGTCATGCTGGCCGTCACGCGGAAGTGACGTAACCATGTGCACAGTGCGGAAGCAAATAAAATAATAATAAAAGTACGAATAAATAAAATCCAGGTTTACACAAAGTAAGAGCATACATGTGCAAGCGTAAGTGTGAAAAACAAAGTTCAGAGCACGAAGACCTAATGCAGTCCGGAAGAAACAACACTACACAAAAACACACCTGAAGGTGATCCTACATTGGTGATAATCTGTCAGATATGCCGGGGAAATCCTCTGGGAAGCCACCACAAGTACTAGCCAACTAGAACCTGGAAGGGCGCAAAACAAAAAGTGTTAGTGGGCAAAAACAAAGCTTTTCAAAAACCATTTCATAAACAAGTTCTAACCCCTCGCCGTAAAACCTGTATACTTCCCAGAAAAGTAGAATATACATATATATATATATATATAAGTCATGCTCAGAAATATGCCATGTCAAATGCCTCGAACAAATGCAAGTGCTCAGGTAATGTCAAATCAATGCCATGTAATCTGTCAGCCGGAGTCACCTAACGTGACATGTACGACTGAATCTAGAGCTCAAATCTCCATCTCACTAACTATACCTGCACACGAGTTGGAACCACCTAAAATGGTCTGTACGACAAGACTGGGTGTAATATAAGTACGCTCAAGTGCTACGATCACGTGAAGGCACCTACGACAAGACTGGGTGTAATAATCGCGGGTCACCTACGAGTCGGAACCACCTAAAGTGGTTTGTACGACAGGACTGTGCACCTAACTTGGATCCAAGATGAGCGTGTGGTGCGGGAGGTGAACATCACGTGAAGGATTGTGCCCAACTCTGGGCGGGAGCACTAACAACGGAGGTGCATGTTATGAGCTCTCTATGCATCTCAACCACTACTGAATATAAGCATAAACCATACTCACCTAGCACTTACTTGTGCGCCTGCAGCACCAACATATATATATATATATAAGCTACTAACAATGCAATAACAAACGGCAAACATGATGCATGGCATAAAAACGTATAAACGTTTCAATTCATTTTCTGGGAAAATGAAATATTGAAATGTGTTTAAAAATATTGAAATGTGTTTAAAAATATAAAACTGTATAAACGTATAAACGTATAAACGGCAAACAGATAATAAAATATCTGTTGAAAGTATTTAAAAATATTGAAATGTGGTGTAAGGGGAAAAAACATGGTTAGATATTTATAAAAAAATAAGAAAAAAGGAATCTTTTGATATAGGCGCCTCAGTTTCGAATTTTTTAGATCAAACATCTATGTCTTTTAGTGATTTGATTAAACTTTTTTTTGTCATAATTTTGGCTATATGCACATTATATTGTAACAAATTTCCTACAATTTAGCATTTTGATTACATTCTCCTCCGTTAGAGATAATTGTAAAAAAAACTAAAAATAAAAATGGTTAGATTCAATTTACTTTCACAATAATGCTACAATTTAACAATAATTATCTACGATATGATTTAAGATATTTTCTTTCCAAAATAGTTTAAAATATTTTTCCCAAAATCAAACGTACAAAAATAAAATTTTCTTTTAGTACGTTAAGAGAAAATAGGATTGAAAATAATATAAACGTACCAATACACAATGTGTACAAAATAAAACATACCAAAATTAACAATATGTATCAAATCAAACGTACTAATTAATGATTTTTGTAAATTCAAACGTACCCGCAGTGTGACATCCCGTCCCGGGATTATTAAAACGCACGTGTGAAATTACGTTATTGCCCCTAGTTCGTTTTTATCACGTTTTTGGTTGTTTGTGTGGTGTGTCACGTGTTGGACCACACCCACACACACACTGTCACACTCTCCCTCTCCCTATGTCCCTGTCCCGTGTCTCTCTCTCTCTCCCTTTCTTCTTCTTCTTCCTTCGACGTACGGACAAACATCAAAACCACCCAAATCATCACAGATCGAGGGAACCAAGTACACCATCAAGTTTGTGAGGCTGAGAGGAGTCCAGTGGTACCATTTTCAGGTAAGAAAACTACCATTTTCACGTCGATTCGAAGTGGTCCGAATTGTGTATTGTTCATGCAAGTTTAATCTAGTTAGTTTTTGGACTTTTGAAGCTTGTAGATGTGTTGGTGAGGTCCCAAGGAGCTTGGGAGTGCATTGTTGGACAGTTTTGGACGTTGGAACCAAGAACTGTAAGTTTGGCCGATTTTCCATGTTTTTGAAAAGTTTATTCCAGTTGTTTTTAGGCCCTAAAACTAGTCCAACGTGGTAGATTATGCTTAGGGCTTCGTTTTGGTATAAAGTACGTGAAAAATGGATGAAAAACGAAGGAGATTAGTGAGTTTTAAGTTTTCCCAGTTTTTCCGATGACCGGAGTCCGGCGAGGGTAGGCCGGAGAAGAAACAAGAATATTTCGTTAAGTTTAACGGAATATTCCTAACGGCAGTAACGGTATCCGGTTAAGTCTAACGGAATATTCCGGAATTTTAACGGAATATTCCTGACGGTGTCAGTTGACACCGTCAGTGTGCATGGCACGTGGCCGCGCGTGGGGGCGCGTAGGTCCGTGCCTATTTTGGCGCGTGGGGGCGCGTGAGAGGTCCAAAAATTATTTTAAAAATATGGTTGTGATCCTGAGGTTGTGTAGAGCACGTTGGTATATTCATTTGTCCATTTTGAGCAATGTATGAGAAGTTATTACGAGAAGTTGATTATGTGCTTTAAAGTTAACGTTTTTATAGTTATTTCGCATATAGGTGACACGTACCCCGAGGACGAGCGTGGTCACGCGAGGCAAGGGGGCTACGACCCTTCCACGTATCAGTGAGTGGGCTTTTGTTTTCCGTATATACCTATATACTATATTTTCCCAGAAATTGAATAAATGTTTATTAGTTTTATGCCATGCATTACTTCATCATTATTCGTGCATTGATGGATATATTAGTAGTTGCATATATTTATACATATGCATATTGGGTGTTGTGGACGCACAGGTAAGTGCCAGGTAAGTGGTATTCATATTTACATTCAGCAGTAGTTTGAGATAGTTAGAGAGCTCATAACCTGCACCCCCGGTGTTAGTGCTCCCGCCCGTGGCCAGGGCACAGTCCTTCACGTGATGTTCACCTCCCGCACCTTATGCTCACCTTGGATTCAAGGTAGGTGCACAGTCCTGTCGTACAGACCACTTTAGGTGGTTCCGACTCGTAGGTGACCCGCGATTATTCGCCCAGTCTTCACGTGATCGTAACACTTATTTACACCCAGGCCTGTCGTACAGACCACTTTAGGTGGTTCCGACTCGTGGGCAGGTTCAGATATTGAGATTGAGATTTGAGCTCTATATGCAGCCGTACAGGTCACGTTAGGTGACTCCGGCTGCCAGATTACATGATATCGATATGTTTATACCGGGGCACTTGCATATCATTATGAGACTTCGGCATGACATATTTTAGAGTACATGGCATATATTTGAGCATGACTAGCATGTCTATACATATGTGTATATGTTTATTTTCTAGGAAGTATACAGGTTTTACGGCGAGGGGTTAGAAAGTATTTTTACGAATGATTTTCAAAGAGCTTTGTTTTTGCCCACTCACGCTTTTGTTTTGCGCCCCTCCAGGTTCTAGTTGCTTAGCTGTTGCGGTGGTTTCCCCAGAGGGCTTTCCGGCGTTTCTGACAGACACTCACCATTGTAGGGTCACCTTCGGGTGTACTATTGTCGTCGTTTTAGTTTGGGCTGCTATAGACCTGCTCTGAAATTGTATCTCACTTACTAGCACTTGTTTTATTACTTTGTATGCTAGTTGTTTTTAATTATTCGTTCTTTCACATTACTACTTTATTAGCTTCCGCACGTGCACATGGCTACGTCACCTTGGTGTGACGGCCAGCACGCTCCAATCTCGGTTGGGGTGTGTCACGCAGATAATATATATGATACACCCCGACCGAGATCAGGGCATGCTGGCCGTCACGCGGAAGTGACGTAACCATGTGCACAGTGCGGAAGCGAATAAAATAATAATAAAAGTACGAATAAATAAAATCCAGCTTTACACAAAGTAAGAGCATACATGTGCAAGCGTAAGTGTGAAAAACAAAGTTTAGAGCACGAAAACCTAATGCAGTCCGGAAGAAACAACACTACACAAAAACACACTCAAAGGTGGTCCTACATTGGTGATAATCTGTCAGATATGCCGGGGAAATCCTCTGGGAAGCCATCACAAGTACTAGCCAACTAGAACCTGGAGGGGCGCAAAACAAAAAGTGTGAGTGGGCAAAAACAAAGCTTTTCAAAAACCATTTTATAAACAAGTTCTAACCCCTCGCCGTAAAACCTGTATACTTCCCAGAAAAGTAGAATATACATGCATATATATATATATAAGTCATGCTCAGAAATATGCCATGTCAAATGCCTCAAACAAATGCAAGTGCTCAGGTAATGTCAAATCAATCTCATGTAATCTGTCAGCCGGAGTCACCTAACGTGACTTGTACGGCTGAATCTAGAGCTCAAATCTCCATCTCACTAACTATACCTGCACACGAGTCGGAACCACCTAAAGTGGTATGTACGACAGGACTGGGTGTAATATAACTACGCTCAAGTGCTACGATCATGTGAAGGCTGGGCGAATAATCGCGGGTCACCTACGAGTCGGAACCACCTAAAGTGGTTTGTACGAAAGGACTGTGCACCTAACTTGGATCCAAGATGAGCGTGTGGTGCGGGAGGTGAACATCACGTGAAAGATTGTGCCCAACTCTGGGCGGGAGCACTAACACCGGGGGTGCATGTTATGAGTTCTCTATGCATCTCAACCACTACTGAATATAAGCATAAACCATACTTACCTAGCACTTACCTGTGCGCCTGCAGCACCAACATACATATATATATATAAGCTACTAACAATGCAATAACAAACGGCAAACATGATGCATGGCATAAAAACGTATAAACGTTTCAATTCATTTTCTGGGAAAAGCATAAGTATTTAGGTATATACGGAAAACCAAAAGCCCACTCACTGGTATGTAGAAGGGTTGTAACCCCCTTGCCTCGAGTGACCGCGCTCGTCCTTGGGATAGGTCTCACCTATATGCGAAACAACTATAAAAACGTTAATTTTAAAGCACATAACCAATATCACGAAATAACTTCTCATACAATGCTCAAATGGGGTGTATGAATACACCAACGTGATTTACTCAACCTCAGGAACATCCCCATATTTTTAGAAAAATTTTCCACCGCTGCACACGCCCCCACGCGCCGGCCACGCGCAGGCACGTGCCTGGCACACTAACGGTGTTAGTTAACGCCGTCAGGAATATTCCGTTAAAACTGACGGATTCTGTTAACGTCATTAGGAATATTCCGTCCAAACTGACGGAATATCCCGTCATCTTCTCCGGCACCGTCACCGGCGCCGAAAAATCGGGAAAACTTTAAAACCTTGTAACATCTTCGTTTTTCAACCAAATTTCACAAAATTGGTACCCAAATGAAGCTTACAACAAGAGGAACAAATCCATACCCTTTCAAGCACTAAAATCCACGGAATCTCGCCGGGAAAACACCACCAACTCCGGCCAAGCTTGTAACTCACGATCCCGACGTCCAAAACCTTCAAACGAACCACCCCGAGCCTCCTAAGGACCTCACTAAGCTTCATACAAGCTTGAAATTCCCAAAAACACAAGAATTAACGTGTGCATGAACAGTGACCAAATCGGGGTATCTCGAGTTCGACGTGAAAACGAAGGTATCCTTACCTGAAATGGGTATGGTTGAACTCCTACGGACCTCACGAGCACGAATATGTAATTTATTTCCTTGATCTGTGAAGGTTTGGATGGTTTTGATTGTCGTCCGTACAAGAAGGATAGAAATGGGAGAAAGAAAGGGCTCGGGATAGGGATGCAGGACAAGGAGAAGGGTGAGGGGGTGTGGTCCAAAACCAGCCAAGCAACACCCAAAAACAACCACACAACGAACCAACCATAATAGGGGCAAAATCGTCATTTCACCCCTACGGTTCGAAAATCTGGAACGGGCTGTCACATATACGTAATGGATTGTACCAATAATAATTCTTCAACAACTATACTTAAAAAAAAAAAAAAAAAAAAAAAAAAAGCAAAAAAAATATAATTTCACAAAAAAGTTGAAAAAATTACACAGAGCTTTTATGTTGATCACCAACTATTTGAAAAAGAAAAAACCATTTGGAAAAAGAAATAATATTAAATGTTTGCTTAACCAAAAAAAAAAATTTGTATTCGAAAAAACATATTTGGAAGAAGAGAAAATATAGTTTATTTACTAATATCTCCACTAAATAATGAAAAGTGCATCATGCAGATAAAATGATAAATTCAAAAATTACTTTAATTTAAAAAAATAGAGATGACTATTGGTCAAAACACTTTAATCAAATTTTAAAAAGGCACATATGTTTAATCTAAATGATATAGAAAAACTGTAGGGGATTTTAATTTTCCCAAAAAAAAATATTTGTATTTTTAATTAATTTTTATAATTTTTTATTAATTTTTTTAAAGTAGTTGATGTCAAACTTGCATCACATGGTCTAGTGGCTACGTTAGTCGATTTTAGCCTAGGTGAGCAACTAGGCTCCCCCTCAGCCCAATGGATTTGAATGGGATGTAGGAGTTTTGTGGGGAGGGAGGAGATTTAATCCACTATCCCCTTAGGGATTTCACAGGGGTGGAAGTGCTCTAAGAACAATTTTTCACTATGTTAGTAACACGCTCGGCACACCAAGTGTAATAATATAATTGATTGGAAATTAGATTATTATGCTTGGTGTAGTGTTTTTAACACACTGAAAGAAATGAGAAAAGAGAATCAGAGAAAGGTTGCCGTTGGCGGAGTCGAGTGGTTGATCGGGGTCGGGGTGGGTTGAGCTTCGGTGATGCTGGGTTTTTAAATTCTTAGTTTTAACTTTTGTTAAACTTAACATTGTTTGGTTAGGGTGTTAAGTGATTGAATATATGTCAAATTATAAGGGGATGGCATTTTTTGGCACAAAATATTGGAAGCCCCAAAATACAAAGTAGTGACCTTTTAAATAATTTTCACCATTTGATTTCTTAATTTCAATCTTCATCATTTGTTAAGTCCCGGACTATTGTATAAACACTGCATATTTTCTTCTTAACACCTTTTGATAGTTGTAGTTGAACTATGACGAGTTTGATAATGCCTTTGTTGGAGTCTTAGTTTGCACGTAGAAGTTCCTTGTAAAGAAAGAAAAATAAACAAAATCGTGCATTGGGCCTTGGTAGTTAGGTAAGCCAAATTAAAATTATTGCCAATACACCAAACCGACTTAGTTGAAGAGCGCTATTAATTGAGAATTTGAGAGATTTTAATTCTTTTAATGAAGAGTTTTTATCATAAATGGTCCCTAAAATTGACCCACACCATCAAAATTGTCACATCCCCGCCCGGGGCGAACCACTCCCCAGGCCCGCTCCACCACCGTAGCACGATATTGTCTGCTTTGGGCTTACCATTCCCTCACGGTTTTGTTTTTGGGAACACCAAAACCTTCAAACGAACCAACCCGAGCCTCCTAAGAACCTCACCAAGCTTCCTACAAGCTTGAAATTCCCAAAAACACAAGAATTAACGTGCGCATGAACAGTGACCAAAATCGGGGATCGTGAGTTACAGGTTTGGCCAGAGTTGGTGGTGTTTTCCCGGCGAGATTCCATGGGTTTTAGTGTTTGAAAGTGGTATGAATTTGTTCCTCTTGTTGTAAGCTTCATTTTGGTACCAATTTTGTGAAATTTGGTTGAAAAACGAAGAAGATATCAAGCTTTGAAATTTTTCCGATTTTCCGACGGTTGGAGAAGATGACGGAATATTCCGTCAGTTTGGACGGAATATTCCTAATAGCGTTAACGGCATCAGTTAGATTTAACGGAATATTCCTGACGGCGTTAACTGATGCCGTCAGTGTGCCAGGCACGTGCCTACGCGTGGGCAGCGCGTGTGGCCGTGCCTTGGCTGGCGTGTGGGGGGCGCGTGCGGCGTCGGAAAATTATTTTAAAAATATGGGGATGTTCATGAGGTTGAGTAGATCACGTTGGTGTATTCATACACCCCATTTGAGCATTGTATGCGAAGTTATTTCATAATGTTGGTTATGTGCTTTAAAATTAACGTATTTATAGTTGTTTCGCATATAAGTGAGACCTATCCCAAGGACGAGCGCGGTCACTCGAGGCGAGAGGATTACAACCCTTCTACATACCAGTGAGTGGGCTTTTGGTTTTCCGTATATACCTATATATTTATGTTTTCCCAGAAAGTGAAATGGAACGTTTATACGTTTATATGCCATGCATTATGTTTGCCATTTAATTATGCATTATTAGTAGCATATATATATATGTGTGTGTGTGTTGGTGCTGCGGACGCACAGGTAAGTGTTAGGTGAGTTATGTTTATGTTTATATTCAGTAGTGATTTGAGATACATATAGAGCTCATAACCTGCACCCCCGGTGTTAGTGCTCCCGCCCAGAGTAGGGTACAGTCCTTCACGTGATGTTCACCTCCTGCACCACACGCTCATCTTGGATCCAAGTTAGGTACACAGTTCTGTCGTACAGACCACTTTAGGTGGTTCCGACTCGTAGGTGACCGCGATTATTCGCCCAGTCTTCACATAATCGTAGCACTTGAGTGTACTTATTATACACCCAGTCCTGTCGTACAGACCACTTTAGATGGTTCCGACTCGTGTGCAGGTATAGTTAGTGAGATGGAAATTTGAGCTCTAGATTCAGCCATACAGGTCACGTTAGGTGACTCCGGCTGATAGATTACATAGCATTGTTTGGCATTACCTGAGTACTTGCATTTTATTTCGAGACATTTGGCATGACATATTTCCGAGCATGATTTATATATATGTATATATTCTATTTTCTGGGAAGTATACAGGTTTTACAGCGAGGGGTTAGAACTTTGTTTATAAAATGATTTTTGAAAAGTTTTGTTTTTGCCCACTCACGCTTTCTGTTTTGCGCCCCTCCAAGTTCTAGTTTGGCTAGCACTTTTGATGGCTCCCTAGAGGATTTTCCCAGCTTATCTGACAGATTATCACTAGTGTAGGACCACCTTTGGGTGTGTTTATTTAGTGTTGTTTCTCCCGGACTGTATTAGATCTTCCATGCTCTGAACTTTGACACTTGCGCTTGCACATGTATGTTATTTACTTTGTGTATAACTGGGTTTTTATTTATTCGTACGTTTATTATCATTATTTATTAGCTTCCGCATTGTGCACATGGTTACGTCACTTCCACGTAACGGGCAGCATGCCTTGATCTCGGTTGGGGTGTGTCAAAAATAGTCCATAAAATTGAAAATCTATCAATGTAGTCCTTGAAAATAGGTGTCACAGATCAATGTGATCCTTCATTTACAATTCTGTCAAAAATTTTGTTATGTGTTGATGTGGCGCATCAATGGGTCCCACAAATCTTTTTTTTTTTTTTTTCACAGATGGTCCTTGAAATTGATTCGCACCATTAAGATGGTCCCTGAAATTGACGCACACCATCAAAATGGTCCATAAATTTGAAAATCGATTAATATAGTTCCTGAAAATAGATGTCTCAAATCAATGTTGTCCTTTCGTCGTAACTATGTCAAAATTTTTGTTATGTATTGATGTATAACATAAATGGGCCCACAAGTTTAACTAAATAAAAAATAAATTAGAAATATGTCTAATAATTAATTAAAAAAGTTATCAACCCAGAAACTCAATCCCGCAATCACCTCTGATCCCAACCTATACTCGTCTACCTCCATCTATGGTAGCATTCGTCTCTTTTCTCTAGAAAAAAAAAATCTTAAGACACTCATTTTCATACCATTCATTGAATTTGACCAGGATCGAGACCACCTTTGGTGACAGCTTGGATTGGTGACAATTTTTGTGACTCTACGGTCAATATTTGGACGCTTGAAAACTTTACAACCTTAACCTTGAAGAGCTTGTTAGGCGCTCCCTTAGTGATCTTGGTGATGCGGAGAATGGCGAGATTTGCCTTGAAATAATCTCATTGTGCATAGAAGTTTTTTTGACAACTTCTTTAATTAATTGTTAAACTCATATCAACACACAACAGAATTTTGACAAAATTGTAACGGAATGACACATTGATTTGCAACACCAATTTTCAACCTTAAAAAATAAAAAAAATTCTAAGTACACCCGAAATCGTTTTAACTTATATATCCCAAGATTATTTATCTTCTACTACTCTAAAAAAAGATGAATGTTCTTGATGACCCTTAGATGAAGGTACTGTTTTTTGTTGATAAAGCTCTCACTTTCTTATTAAGCAAATAAAACTTTCATGAAGTGGTGATATCAATGCATCTCCAGGACTATGGAAGGAAGTCATAACTTGTTACAAAACATAAACAACGCCCATCAATGCAATAGATCATTTTAGGTTCATTTGCAGCAATAGAAATTGCACTAAAATATATTTTCTTACTTTAATGTTAGTGGGAGAGGCTTCCACAATCACTTGAGATGGAGGTATCATCTCCTTACTTTCATCAGGTCTGTTCTCCATATATGAAAATGGAGAGCCAAGTCCAAGACCACTATATATTGCTACATTCTTCCGAGCTGTGTTATCATGGTTCATTTTGATTTGAACCTTCAATGTCCTTTGATCAGTTTGATTGCCTTGTTTATTTGAAGTTTCATCTTTCAAGAAACACCTCTCAGCTACTTGAGTAGAAGGCAAACATAAATTCCGTTTAACTCAAATATTTCCAGGGAGGACCATTGAATTATGTGACAAATGAGCACTCTTAGCAGCGAAGCCACCTTGTACAATACCGAATAAGTTCTGCTCCATTGGTCTCTTGTGAGTTGTTTATTAAAGCAATGGAGGCACCCAAGAGCTAGACATACCTTATGGCTCACTCCATATGTCTCTCTGCACACATCATGATCTTGAAACAAGAAGGATACTTCTATGATCTTTCACTTGCACCTAGGTGTGAAGAGTGTGAAGCGTATACAGAAAATATTGGGTGAAGAAAATACAAAGTGTATATTGATAGTGTAAGATGTGAGGGTATTATGAGAAAGTATGATGTAGTGTATTAGGATAAATTTTAATTAAAAAAACAAATATAAGATGTAGTAAATATGTGAAATGTATTCAACAACTAGTGAGGTGTTAATATAACAAACCCCCTTAAATCTATTAAAATCTAATTCAGTACACTCCCTAAATCGATATCTGCACCGCACTCTATTCTTCTCCATTGTCATACTAGGGACTTAGGGTTAGGGTTTTTCGCGCTCAGGGTTCAAACCCTAGCTGCAACAATGGCCAGGTACAGAAGCCGAAGCAGAAGCTACAGCCCTCGTCGGCGCAGCCGGACTCCGCCGCGTGGACGCAAGCGATACGACGACGAGCCGCGTGATCGACATCGTGACAGTAGGTCTCACAGAGACCGTAGCTCACCCGCCCCTTCTGGCTTGCTCGTTCGCAATCTCCCTCTCGACGCTAGGTATCTATCTCTCTGTCTGCATGTATTGTATGTTTGTATTTATATGTATATTTTGGTTTTTGTCAGTCAAGATTTTTAATCATGTTGTTTGTGGTTGTTCTTCAAATGCGTGACTAAAATTGGGTGGTAATGATTTTCTTTTTTGTATTTTTTGTGCTTTACTTTTCTAAATCTACAATTTTGTGTTAATCTCTGGTTAATACAAGTATATTATCGAAGAATAACTTGATTTTCCATGGTTATAGACTTAATCCTTCGGCTAATTGAGTTGATTACGACAAGTCTTTTAAACCCAAAGCACGGATTCATGATAATTTCCATTACTGAACATCTAGGCTTATTCATTGTTTATCTGTTTTATGCAGGCCAGAAGATCTTAGGATCCCATTTGAGCGATTTGGCCCTGTAAAGGATGTGTATCTTCCAAAGAATTACTACACAGGGTATGCGATTCTTGATTGTTATAGTGTTAATTATGCTAAATTTGTAATGTGATTCTTCTTTTCTGCTGTGGTTCAATGGTGTAAAACTTGCACTCTGGAATAGATACGTCTGTGAAAGTGGACATATTTGTGAATTTTCTGGATAACAAAAATTTAAGTTATTTTGACTCACTGTTTTTACTTTCAATTCGTAGGGAGCCACGGGGTTTTGGGTTTGTGAAGTACCGTTTTGGTGAGGATGCAGCGGAAGCAAAGCAACAGTTGAATCATACAGTTATTGGTGGGCGTGAGATAAGAATTGTGTTTGCTGAGGAGAATAGAAAAACTCCTCAAGAAATGCGCACAACTACTCGCGTAAGGTATGTTGTATTTGGCATGCCTTCTTAAATATAATTAGATATTCATTTTATAAATGTGATTTTTATTTTATTTTCTATTTATCTGCAGTAGTCGACATGGAGGAAGCTCCAGAAGGAGAACTCCACTGAGGTCCCCAAGACGGCAATATCATTGTCGGTTTTAACTTTCACTTGGCTTCTTCTGAATGACATGCAAGATTTTATTTTTATTTTTTCTGAAGTCCTTTGTGAAATGATTTGCTCCTACCTTCTTCTAAGTCATCATCAAATGTTTTTGGTCACAGCTTACTCGCCGTCACCATCACCTGTTAGGCGTTACTCAAGGTCTGTATATTATCTCTAGATGCTTCTTTTATTCATTAACACTGTTTCATTTCTATAATACTGTTGTAATCTGCATGGTAGGGTGGTTACCCCTTTCAAAGGTGTGGTAGATTCATCAGTGGTACATTCACGTGGTGATATAATATTTTCCAAAATTGATCAATGGTTATAGTTTTTCAATGCTTGTTTTCATGGATGAGTACATTAGAGTGATCATATTTTCATTGAAATATATCTAAATCCACCTTTTATGTTCACATACCTGTGTTTCTGGTGAAATTACAGAATGAGAACTCTTATAGGTAGAGAGAATGAATTGTATAATATTTTCTGGTGGCCTTGTTTATGCAGATATAATTTAAAGACTTTTGGATTAGTAAAGTTTAATGAGAAAAGAGATCATAAAAGTGACGGGCAACTTCTTTACCTTCCACCAATGGTCTCCATAAGTACTATCTGTATCCACCATCAACTTTCATCCACAAATGGCATTGGGTTCCTATTGTTATGACTTCAGTTTGTGAGACTTTCTACGATTGACTGAACTGACAAGCTAACTGGGCGTTAGAGATATCGGAATGTTTACTAATATTTATTTATTTTTCCTTCTTATATTAGCTAAGTAAGTTTTTAACGAGAAATTTGTTAAGTTTGATATCTTGTTTTGCATATACCATCCAGTAAAGAAAGAATATAAAGCTTATAGTTGGCCAAAGAAAGAATTCATCTACAAAGAAACGAAGCCATTCAAAGTTTTTACCGGTAGAGTATGGTGACATGTTGAAGGAAAAGATATTATCTGGTTTTAGAAAGTTGGGGCAAAGTGAGCTATGAAGTTGTCAGATGCTGATCAAACCAGTACTAGCCTAACTCTTGAGTGTTTGGACCAAGTGTCATATTTTTTGTTCAGAACCCTGTAAAGGTTCAGGTAAAGGTTATATCTTGATCAATTAGATTTGAAGAGGATGTAAGTAGTTGTTCTGTTATCTTGAAACAGATAATTGGTTCTGAATTGTTGATCTGTGCCCAACTTACTTTTGCTTGTGCACGTGTATTAGATTATTAATCAGGGAAGTTTTGTTCTTGTGAAAAATGGAGATGGGTTTAGTGCATCTCTTATTCATTTGGAATATTTCTATTTTATTCTCTTGCTGCATCTCCATTTTTTTTCAATACATAATTAGGTGTTTTTTCCTTTGGAAGGGACCATCGTGCTAGGGATGATTATCGCTCGCCAGTGCAATCTAGATCAATTTCACGATCTCCCTCACCACGGAATGGAAGAGACTACAGGAGGTCCCCTAGTCCTAGAGAGAATGGTCGAAGTCCTCGTGATGGTAGAGACTACAGGAAGTCCCCAAGTCCCAGGGAGAATGGTCGGAGTATTCGTGATGTGAGGGAGTATGCAGCCAGCAGATCAAGGAGTCCTAGGGGTAACAGTTGCAGTCCGCCAAGGTCTTGTTCGCGATCCTACAGGTAGATGCCTCTTCCACTTTGTACTCATGTAAATAATTTCTAGTGTAATCATAATAAGCTTTGTTGAGGCCACAGAATATGGTCTTAAATTTGCTGAGTATAGTTTCATATTATATGTGAGAGGTACCCTTATGGAAGGAGTTTAGTATGGTCTTAATTTTGCAGAATATAATTTCATATTATGTTTGAGAGGTACCCTTATGGAAGTGGAGTTTGGTATGGTCTTAATTTTGCGGAATATAGTTTCATATTACATGAGAGATACCCTTATGGAAGTGGAGCTTAATTATTTTTGTGAACTTCATTTTGAAAACAATATCTACTTCCAAATCGTTTTCTGTTATTTTTCGGTTGGATTTAGTTGTATAATTTGAGTGCTGCTGTTAATTACTTTGGGCTTGGTTCTAGTGATTAGGCGAGGATGAAAGTTTTGCCTGTTTACCTTTCTTTTAATGCTGAATGTCCTAACCAAAATTCTGAATGTTAGACCAATGAAAAACAGTTTACGTTCCAAGTCCCTACTAGGACGGATGGTAATAGCCTGGTCTCAGTGTAGTTGGTGATAAAGGTCCCCTGAAGTTATGTGGGGATATGACCCTATTTACTTAAATTGTCTAACCAAATAGGTAATAGTGGTGATAATTTCTACAACTATTGCTGTACGGTCATCTTCACATCCTATCTGTTTCATTACACTAGCTTGTCGATTAAGTGCTGTGGTGGTAATCTCTATAATTTTTTGCTGTGCAGTCCTCGCTGATGCCTGTCAGGTACGTTGGTTGCTGCTTCAAAGTGTACTCTGAGCGTGGTTAACTAGATGATATGCTTTGGTATTCTCCAAGATCTTGAATGTTTGGTAAATATGAGTTTCGGACCATATCAGTTTGTCCTGTGGATTTAAAACTATTCGCATGTCAGTCGAATCAAATGGACGTAAGCTCTATGGAGCTCAATGTGACTTGTACAATTGTTGGAAAATCAATTTTGCTTTTCCATGCGTGCGTAGTTTGTTGTGCAAAGGGCGGGTAATTCGCACTTTAGTTTCTCCTTCCGCACTCTCCTTGCTTTTGTTAATTGATTTTTCTTTGATTTATTAAGTCCCGCGACAAGACAACAAAAGGATAGAATATTGTCTTGAGCTGCAGGTCTCATTTTTTCGTAATACTAAAATTTAAAGGAGACCGAACAACGAGTCTTTTTTTCATGACAACCAATTATTCCTCAAGTGCACCTGCAACTGCAACACAGGTAAGAGAAATCAATCATGCTCTAAAACGGTGCAAATTTTCCAGTAAGCAAAAATGAGTTCAGCTCCACAAACAAGGTGTAGAAAATGTATGCGACAATATTTGCTCATTTGACACTGCCCGTATTATTGGGATGATGGCGGGATAAGGGTGAAGCTCTCATGCCAACGGGCACTTCTTCTCGAATTCCTCCTGCTCTTTGCGACATAAATCAAACTCGTTTGTATTGTAATACATGCATCCAACGTAACCATCCATCTCCGTTGTGCACCTCCGATGAAGATCTTTCAGCCTGCACGAACAAGTGCCTTGTGTTTAGAAGTGTAACAAGACGTACCACTCTTAACTCGCAATGCAGACCTCTTTCGGGCAGTGTAGGCATGTGATGGCGCGTGCGTTTGCATAGACATTACGAAACTAACTGGATGACCAAATCACAACAAATTCCAAATATGAAGTAGTGAACATATGAAAATGTGATGCAGATTTTAACAACTTGCGAGAAGAGAACGTAAAGGGAATGATGATACTTGTGAACTGATCCAATTCAAAGGCTGTTAGGGAGTGTCTACAGAACATCTTTTATCCTAATCATATCCTAGAGTGTCACATACAAGTACAAGACAAGTAGGGGTTTTTCATTTTTCCTGTTTAGGGATATACTCTCTAGTCGTTCTAGGCCATTGGATAAGTCATGCAAATTGTTCATATGTAGGCGAATGATGACGGATGGCTACAAACATCACTGAACAACGAAGATATGTTAAGCGGGAAACAAAAAAATCAAGACACAGTTCAGAATATAGAAGAAAAACAGGAAAGCAATTGAACAAAGGAACACTATACTGTCATAAAACCCAAGTTCAATATACTATTTGAGCTGAATACTTTGTAATAGATACAAGTTACAACAGAGGAAAATATACAGTATTTATCCTTCATCATCAGTGTAGGGGTTTTGTATCTTCAGGTCCGTTTCATAACCCTTTCATTTTTCGGTTCAGATGTCTTTTTTTTAGTTTTTTTATAGAGATAAAAAGAAAATCAGGGAGCGTATAGATAGTATGGATGAAGAAGGGTGGAGCGAGGAAGGGGAAATGAAAGAGAGCGTACGGGAAAAAACAGCTCAAAATCATTTCTGGTTCCCATATTATGTGCCGTTCGGTACACATTTCTTCCAACTCCTTCCCACCACCATTCTTCCTCCCTTGTTCATACAAGGAAAATGAAATATGAAACCTAAAAACGAAAAAAGTTACCAAACAAGCTCTTCTTTAACTCAAGGGAAACACGGACAAAAGGTCACATTGCTTGCTACAATCAACAAGGTTTGAAACAAAGTTCCTGAAATCTGCTCCCCACAAAAACTTATTAAGTTGATATATATGAAAAAGAAAAGATTAATCCTGATAATTCTCCATAGCAGCAAGACTAATGATTTCAAAATTCATGGCATTTAACACAAGTTCTAAAACTGACCTGTCAAATAAGCATTGGGATTAAACCGACTCTAACAACGAGGATCAACACTCACTTGGCACCGAAAAGTGCTCAAATACAAAGTGTATCAGCTAGACCTAACAAATTTTGGTATTCCATCTCCGAATTCTACATCAAACCGTGGTTTATATACGACTTAGTGTTTGTTTAGCGTCCCTCAGTTGTATTTTTTCGATTAATCGGTTCTATTTCTGCATATTTCCCACAAACTTTGAACAATTGCATACCCCTTGAACCACATTGAGCTCATTTAACCAAACCAAGCCACAATTCACAAAAAAATGACAGCATCGAAACGTTTCGATTCAAAAGGGTCCACATAGAAACGAGTAACAATTCATAAGAAACTCAGAAAAGTGAAACGAAAAATAGGAAGCGGATTTGAGATTGGCTTACAGGGTGAGCACGCATCGGGTGACCTGACGACCTTTGTCGAGACACTTCTCGGGGTTCGGGTCCTTCTTCTTGCACTTCAGAAACGCCAAGTTCTCGGCCTGGCAGTTGAACTGAATGTGCTTCGCCGCCGCCGTCAGCACCGCCGACGTTGGGATTGGTTCTCCCGCTGGGTCCACCGCGCTCGCCATATCCGGCTCCTCCTCCGATCGATTCCGATGAAAAAAAAGATCCGAACTTTGAAGCAAAAAAATAAAATTTTAATTCGGAGAAATCCAATTGAAAAACAAAGCTCGGAAATGGTTAAAAGTCCACACGCACAAGGCGACTTTGTAGTTGGAGATTGAAAGGGCAGTTTGGTCTTTCCATCCTAAACCCTTGGGCCTTGTCCTTGAAGACACTGCGGCTGCGGGTTTTCACTCTCCAACTTCAGACTCCATTTCGGCTTTGCACCTCTCACTTCTCAGGCGATTGCAGCTTACAAAAGTTGAACAGTAAGTCCGAAATTCTTCTCATCATTTCTGGCTACAAATACTCCATCTTTCTGCTTTTCTTTTTCTTCTGATTTTTTTTTGTTTTTCTTACTGATTTTTTTTTTCTGCAATGGGAATGGTTGTAGTAGTTATGGAAGATAGAGGGAGAGGGATTAAACCATTGTTGTATTTATGTGATTTGGTGGAAGATAGAATCAGACCCAGAACCAAACCAATCCGACCCAGTTCAAAACCCACTTGGATTCTCCAAACCCAGTTAATATTTTTCCCAATGTGACTTAGAATTCAACTGGGGTTCCTATAAAATTTGGGTAATTTTAGTTGGGTTGCAGAAATCTGAAAGCAGGAGGTGGTACTGTAAACTTGTTTTTCTGTTCTGAGAACTAGTTTAATTGATTTGAATTACAGATAGTTGTTGTTCCTCTTGATTAAATTCTCCTTCTTGTTGTGGGGGGTCGATGTTTAAGGCCATGTAGGAATTTCGTTTTTTACTGCTGATGCACAACTTTAGTTGTGCACATGTTCCCTTGTTTGTGTAGTGAAACGTGCGTTTTCTGTCACTTTTGATTGGCTTTCTCTTCTGTTGTTTAAGGAATGGGTGAAAAGAAGAAGAAGGCTACCTTGTTCATCCGACTTATCTCAGCAGCTGGGACTGGATTTTTCTATGTCAAGAAGAAGCCGAGTAGGGTGCAAGAGAAGCTTGAGTTTCGGAAATTTGACCCTCGGGTAAATCGTCATGTTCTATTTACTGAGGCAAAGATGAAATGAGCAAGTTTCCACTGCACTGTGGATGTTTCCATTATTGTCCACCTTCGTTTTTAATCCTTGTAGGCACTCTGTTTAAAGGTAGACCTAACTCTTAAGAACTTGGGTTAATTATTGGTGTTTTCTGTTGTATCTTGATGAAAGTTCACACACTATCTCTAGCTGAAGTATAATAAACTCAAATTTCGATTGCTAATCTACCACTCTCATGATGTTCTAAAACATGGGTGATTGAAATGTCGAAGAGCTTTATTAAGAGTTAATGTGTTGTGGTTTCTTTTTTGGAAGACCATCATGTTATCATAGCGTTGCTATGTCTTCTTTGGCTCTGTGTCTTGGCCATGTGATGTTTTGCTTTTCTCAGTCTTAAGTTCCTAGCTGTTCGCTTGGTTGTTTACTGGGTCTAGTCACTCAGAAAATCTAGGATGTACACGTGATGAGAGAGATACTAATTGGGGATAACAACCCCGGTTGTACCCAAGAATCCACCCAAATCACCAGAGTTGGGATTGGAGTTTCATCCACCAAAGTTTGATTAGGTTTTTATGCCCCGTCTAGTAAGGCAAAAAGTACAGTTATTGGAGCCAGTCATTTCTCCATGAATGAAGGCTGCTTACCTATATGATATGTTGTGATTTCCTTTAAGATTGATCAAATAAATTAGGAAGAATGAGTTGGAGTAAGTTCACCGATGTTTGGTACGTAATTAGATAGAATATTTGAAAGTGCAACAGTAAAGTCACTTGTTATCACAGATTCACAAGGGCTTTGTTAGGTTCTTTCCATCCCATGATGAGTTGTCCTAACATTAGATGATTAAATTGTTTACCCAATTGGAGTTGTTTTCTCAATTGAAGTTTTTTTCCCAATCGAAGTTGTTTACCAATTGAAGTTGTTTATCCAATTTAAATTGTTTACCCAATTGGAGTTAGTTGCTCAATTGGGGAAGGCTTTATAACTAGATTCCAATTAGGGTTAGTACTTCTTATTGAAGAAGACCTTTATCATGTCTATATAAAGGGGCTATTATACTAGTTTTGAATTGGAGCAGAACAAAAAGTTGTATACCACTCAAGAAGTCGGAGTGAGAGAATATTGTAAGGGCAAAGTGTGTGTGAGAGAAAAGAAAAGAGATAAAGAGTGTATTTCTTGTTCTCTCAGGTTTTTAGTCAAGTCTTAATCCTAGAGGCTTGGCAAGATTATTCGTTGTACTCATTATTGATATAGTGAAAGATTGTTGTTGCTGCCCCGTGGACGTAGGCATATATAGCCGAACCACATTAGTTCTTGGTGTTATTTATCTTGGTTATTTTGTTCCGATTTCGAGTTTGTTCTATTTCTCTCATTCTTGAACGCGATATTCACAACAGGCTTGTAGCCTAAGTGTTATGAGCATTTAAACATGCACTCCATGTTTATATCCCGTTCCTCTAGATTCCTCTAGATTTTGTTCGTTGAAGCTATTCCCCTTGAATTCAATAGTTGGAAAAGGAAAATGGTATCCACTCTCTTTATCGCCTTGCCTATTTCTCTCTTTGTTGTAGCCACATGATTGAATAAATCAACGTTGAATCAAGAGACGAGAACAAGCAGGGGACTGCTTTTCGACCAACAAATTTTACCATTTTCTAGTACATTTCTCAGGCAAAAATGATGGCATAGTTTCGTGCAAAGTCTATCAAAATGTGCATTGACCGAGATCTTATCAGTTTTTAGATTTTGATCAAAGTTCCTGGCATTATGTATTAGTGGATTACATGTCAGTTGCATAATTTTTTAAAATAAAAATTAGTAATTGATTTAGGGTTTTAATACTCACACCCTTATTTTACTCTGAATTCATTTTCAATTCAAAACATTTTGCAAAACAAGAAAAATAAAATTAGAATAAATTTGTACCCATTAATTTATATGGACCCCATTCATATAATTTTTCAATTTTTTCTAATCTTAAATGTACCCATTCTTAAATATACATGTGACGACCTGTCCCTAATTTTCCATGTAATTTCATTCCCGAGTGTGTAAAATGACGTTTATGCCCTTTTTGGCAAGGTGGAACCTGATGTGGATGTAGTTATTCGGATTTTAATTTATTTTTCCCATTATCGTAAATAAATAGTACTCGTTGTTACAAACGCGTGAGCGTGAGTTAGACCCGAATCGGATTTGTAATGAAGAAGTTACGTTTAGTTAAAGTGCGTTAACAACGGGTAGAATTGTACACGTGTGTGCTAATAATTTAGTGCTAGAAATACTGTTTTTGATAAGGTGCGTTAGATTTCATGTGCTTTCAAATTGTACAAACCTGATTTCTTTCCATTTTAAAAACTGGTCTCCTGACCATACCTCACCACCAATTATTTTACTTCTCATGTTTTTTCCCCAAATCAGACACCCTCTCTTTTTGACCAATCATAAACTATCTTCTCTCTCTCTCTCTCTCTCTCTCTCTCTTCTCTTTCTCTCCTTCACACCTTATCTCTTCTATATGCAACAACCATACACCATCATCAAACCTCACAAATCGAACTTCAAGCCACCACCATCGTACTCATCTCACCCCCACGAGTCCATATGTACGAACTAATTCTAAAATGGTTGAGTTTTAAGCTTCTAACTCGAAGTAACTTGAAGCTTTGATTCGCGTGTGAGTTCTCCGACGACTTCCCGTTCGTGTTACAAGATTTTGGAAGATTTGGAAGCATCCACACAAATCTTCGAGGTCTCTAGTTCAAGCTTGAAGCTAAGGTAACGTCAAAACACACTGTTTCAAGGAGTTGAAAATAGGTCTGAAAGCTTCGAGCTAATTTAAGTCCATTTCCATCCACTTTTTGGACTTCCAAAAGGTATAGACCTGTTCTACTCTTCATAAGCTTCATTTCCATAAAAAGTACATAAAAAATGGTTGAGAAATGAAGAAGATATAATGTTTTAAAATTTTTCCAGAAATCCGACTAACCAGACAGCGGCGGCGAAGGACAACCGGAGATGAACGATAATATTTCGTTAAAGTTAACGAAATATTCTGATGCTGTTAGGTAGCGTCGTTAGATTTAATAGAATATTTTCGTCAAATCTGACGAAATATTCCCTGGGAATCTGCCAGCGTATGTAGGCACGTGGCCTGCGCGTAGGCGCGCGTGTGGTCGCGAGCTAGCGGCACGTCCGGCCTCGTGGCGGCGAGTGGTTGTCGTGTACGAGTCCGTGACGTCGTGTAGAATGTTTTCGTATATTTAAACCCTCCGTTTGAGCAAACTATGGGGGATTTTCCTAACTTTTTAATGTATATCGTAATTAATTAATTAGTATAGTTGTTTCACATATGGGAGAGAATTACCCCGAGGAGGTACGAGGAGAAGCAAGGCTAGGAGGCTATGATCCGACTACGTACCAGTGAGCGGGCATTTGTTTTTGTATATTATATATAAAGTTTTATAGTTTCCACAAATGCTTTTGGATTGATTTTATCCCTATCATGCCATGTTTTATTTAATTTTAAAAATGCCATTATATTGTTGAGATTTATATATTGTCATGGCATGTTCATATATATTATACTTGCTCATCATGCATGCTTGCATCGGTGTAGTACTCGCCTGGGCCAGGGCTAGACTTCACGTGTATGTTCACATTGCACGCTAACCTTGGATCCATTGAAGGTGTCAATCCTATCCTAGGTTGCAATAGGCAGCTAGGACTCGTATGTTATGCACCTAGCGCCAGTCTTCACGTGATTGTAGTACTAGAACGTATAATATAATTACACCCAATCCTATTCATGGCAGAACTTATCTGCATAAGCTCATGTGTTAGTATAGGTTGATGAGCACCTGATTTTCTTATGCTATGGTTGAGATATTATGATTGGCATATTTCTGGATTTATTGTTGATTTACATTTGATTTCATACTTATATATAGTACGATTTTCTGGAAACTATACATGTTTTACGGCGAGAGGTTAGTATGTTCAGAAAAATAAATGTGTTTTATAAACCTTTTTTTTTTGCCCACTTACCCTTCTGTTTTTCGCCTTTAGTTGAATTCTCTGTGGCGTACGAGGGATCTCTGGCGGTTCTGACATTTCCATAAATAAATGTAGGAGTTTATTTCCGGTGGTGTAATAAGTATCTTAACTAGATTTGACTGCTCTATTTACGTCGTACTATCATCCATGCTCTGAACACATGTGTTTTATGGGTTTTTCCCACTACTGTGCACTCTCTACTTTAGATTAAATAAATGTTAGATTTGGTTTAAATTTATCCATATTTTTTATGCTTCACTTTCCTTTTTGGTTGCGACACTTTTGGGTATTGGCCAGCATGCCTCGACTTCAGTCGGGGTGTGTCAGTTTGGTATCATAGCATAGGTTTGGCAGTCCTGCATTCCTTATATGTGTTATAAGTCCTAATAATTCTTGATGTCTTATGTCAGAATCATGCCACCTCGTAGGGCGCCACCTATCCCTTTTGAAACAAACTTTCCTAACTTTGGGCAACTCAGTGAGGCTATTGCCAGCTTCATTCAGTCAACACTTCATCCTCCCTAACGGACTACCTTAGAGACCATATCTCATCTTTAGATAAATAATTTCTTTGGTAACGAGGGACCCGAGAAATCTGAGGCTTGGATCGACTATGTTGAAAAGACTTTTCGCGTTATGCAGCGACAGGGGAATCTTCCAGCGGAATGATGGGTCGAAACAACGACATGGTTCTTTCGTCTGGGAGTTGAGTCATGGTGGTCTCAAGAGTCACGCCCGTTGTCTGCTCAGGATGTCATGAGCTGGGTTGTTTTCAGGTGCCTATTTGAGGCTAGATTCACACCTCATGAATACCAGGATCGAAAGAGAGACTAGTTCACATAATTGAAGCAGGGTAAAATGTCAGCCATAGAGTATCACCGAAGGTTTTCTGATTTATCTCGATATTGTCTAGTTATTGCTGAGAATCCCAGAAAGATGTTTCGTCAGTTCAAGAAGGGGACTCGTAAATGACTGCGTTTTTTGGCGGCTTTTACTCCATGCTCTACCTACTAAGAATTCTTTAAGATTCTGCTTCGTGTAGAAGATTCTGAGAATGGCCCTGATGATGATGATGATGAGGATAACAGTAATACTTAAAAAAAAATAAATAACAGAGGGCAATCATCTGTTGGTCCTCGAAAAACTCAAAATTTCAAGAAAAGCGGTAACAGTTCTGGATCGCCTAGATGTGGTTCAAGTTCCAATACACCTCAAAGGGACGGCAAATCCATTGGCAGTTTCTGTTTTCAAAATCAAAGGAACCCCAACAATTATGGTGCTCAGTTTTGCCATAGGTGCAATAATCGTCACTATAACGAATGTCAGAGGGGAAGTGGTGGATGCTACACATGCGATCAGATGAGGCATATATCTAATCAATGTCCTCTAAATCAGAAAAATCAGCCTCTTACACTACCACCTACAGTTCCTCTACAACAGATTCTAGGACCTGGTACCTACAACAGACAGGTTATAATGTTGTTTTCCACTACCAGGGCAACATACCCTAGTATCCATAAGGAGCGTATCAGTACCCACCTGACGTTCCATATTACCAAGCGGCTATCAGCAGTACCAGAGATGTTATACACTATATCAGGGTGGCGGAGCACAATGGTATGATGGATGACAACACCAGAATCTTGATGTAGCTTCTAGCAGTAGCGGCTCGGGCAGGCAGACTAATCAAACCAATCAGGGTCGAGGTAATCAAGGACGCCACAATCTGAATCAGGTGAACATAGGTCATGGAAGCAGACAGCAAGTGCAAGGTCGCGTCAACAACATCACCATGCAGGATGCTCAAAGTAATCCCAACTTGATTATGGGTACATTGAATGTTCCAGGCCACTTTGCTAGAATTTTAATTGACTCGGGTGCTACTTATTCGTTTATTTCCCAACCTCACCCCACTCCCCTCGGTTATGATTTAGAGTTCTCGATGCTTAGGGGTGAAATTTGTTATGTGAGTTGGGAGTATCGAGGATGTCCCGTTCTTATCAAGGATGTGGTAATGTCAGCTAATCTTGTTCCCTTAGACATCGTTGACTTCGATGTTATCTTGGGCATGGATTGGTTAGATTACAATTATGCCATGTTGAATTGTTGCTAGAAAATTGTTACTTTTCATTTACCAGGTATGCCTAGTGTGACTTTTGTCAGTGAACGTAGTGGTCTGAAACACGAAGTTATCTATGCCATAAGGGTGAAGCGAATGTTGAGAAAGGGTTGTAAAGGCTACTTAGCTCATGTAGTGATGACTGAAGACACTTCTATGTGTGTGGAAGACGTTTGGGTAGTTAGACACTTTCTTGATGTTTTTACTGATGATTTACCTGGCCTACCACCAGATCATGAAGTGAAGTTCACCATTGACCTAATCCAGGTACCGACCCTATTTCTTTAACTCTTTATCGTATGGCTCCTGCGGAGTTGAAGGAATTAAAAACCCAGTTGCAAGAACTTGTTGATAAGGGGTTTATTCAACTGAGCATTTCCCATTGGAGAGCTTCATTCTTGTTTGTGAGAAATAAAGACGGAACGTTAAGGCTATGTATCGATTACAGATAGTTGAATTGGGTGACAATTAAAAACCGTTATCCGTTGCCTCGTATCAATGATTTTTTTTATCAGCTTCGTGGTGCTTGTATTTTCTCGAAAATCGATATAAGGTCCAGTTATTACCAGTTGATGTTCCAAAACAGCCATCCAAACTTGATATGGTCATTATAAGTTTCTTGTGATGCCATTCGAGTTAACTAATGCTCCAATAACTTTTATAGACTTGATGAATCAGGTATTCCGTCCATAGCTTGACAGGTTCGTAATTGTCTTCATTGCTGACATTCTGGTGTATTCTAAGAACAAGGCTAACCATGCTAGACATTTAAGTCTAGTTTTGAAGAAACTAAGGGAAAATCAATTATACGCTAAATTCAGTAAATGCCGGTTCTGGCTAGATCAGGTGTCATTATTGGGACACGTGATATCAACTCAGGGTGTTCTCGTGGATCCTCAGAAAGTAGCAACAGTGGAAAATTGGGAACAACCTCAAACTATCATGTACAGAGTTTTCTTGGTCTTATTGGCTATTATCAACACTTTGTGAAAGACTTCTCAGCCATAGCCTTGCCTCTAACAAGGTTGACCAGGAAATGAGTTAAATTTGAATGGAGTGATGATTGTGAGCGGAGTTTTCAACAGTTGAAGTACTGTCTCACTTATGTGCCTATTTTGGCATTTCCTAATGATAGTGGGAATTTTGAGATCTACAGTTATGCGTCTTTGAATGGTTTGGGTTGAGTGCTAATGCAGCATGGAAAGGTGACCGCATAAGCTTCACGCCAATTAAAGCCTCATGAAATGAACTACCCTACTCATAATCTTGAATTGGCAGCTATTATTTTTGCTCTAAAAATTTGATGACACTATCTTTATGGGGAAATTTTTCGAATCTTCATTGACCACAAAAGCCTCATGTATACCTTTACTTAGAATGAACTTAATCTTCAACAACATAGATGGATGGAATTAATCAGCAATTATGACTACACCATTAAATATTACCCTGGTCGTGCAAATATTGTAGCAGATGCTTTCAGCAGGAAATCTCACGGTCGACTTAATGTTCTTATGCGCGTCGTGTTCCTTTTCTCACAAACCTAAGATCTACTAAAGCGGTTTTGGGAGTGGATCACCAAGGAGCCTTACTTGCCAATTTTCAAGTCAAACCATTTTTATTGGATCATATTCTTGAGGCTCAGACGAATGACTCAGAATCCCATGAGTTAAAGCAAGTAGTGTTCAATGGCAATAGGGGAGATCTCAGAATTCAAAAACCTGATGGTATGCTTATGCTAGACAATTGAATGTAGGTACCGAATGTGGAAGAGCTAAAGAAAGAAATACTCGATGAGGTGCATATCTAAGCTTAGGCGATGCATCTTGGGAGTACTAAAATGTATCATACTATCCGACCTTTCTACTATTGGCCAGGAATGAAAAGAGAAATTGTAGAGTACGTGAGTCGTTGTCCGGTCCGTCAGCAGGTCAAAACGGAAAGAAAGAAACCATTCGGGTTGCTACATCCACTTCCTATACCCCCAGTGGAAATGGGAAGATATCACAATGGATTTCGTGTACAAGCTGCCTCGTACGCGTAATGGCTATAACAGGATTTGAGTAATTGTAGATCGGCTTACCAAGTCAGCACATTTCCTACCTGTTTGTGAAAACTACCCTTTGAGTTGGTTAGCCGAACTTTTCGTTTCTAAAATTGTCAAGTATCATGGTGTTCCAGTTAGTATTATTTTTTATTGGGACCCCATATTTACTTTGAAATTTTGGGTAGCTTTTCAAGAAGCCATAGGTTCGAAATTACTCTACAGCACTGCCTATCATCCTCAAACCGATGGACAATCAGAGAATTATTCAGATGCTGGAAAACATGTTGAGATCTTCAGTCCTCCAGTTCGAAGACGAATGGCATGAACGCTTAACTTTGATAGAATTCGCCTGCAACAATAGTTTTCACTCCAGCATTGTTATGTCACTATTTGAGGCGTTGTATGGGAAACCCTTTCGTACACCGTTGTGTTGGTCTGAGGTTGGTGAAAGAGTTTTGGTGGGCCCTGAAATTGTAGATGAGATGACACAAAATATTCAAGTGATAAAGGACAACCTGAAAGCAGCATAAGATCGACAAAAGAGTATAGCAGATAGATATTCGACAGACAGATTATATAAGGTTGGAGATTGGGTATTCTTAAAGTTGTCACCGTGGAAATGTGTATGTTTTGGGAATAAAGGAAAGCTAACTCCTTATTACATCAGACCATATCAGATCATTGAGCGAGTTGGTGAAGTTGCTTATCGACTCGATCTTCCTCCAGAATTGTCAAGAGTGCATAATGTGTTCCATATGTCTATGCTATGGAGATACGTCTCTAATCCGTCACATGTGATTCCTCCTTAGCTGTTAGAGATTAACCCAGATTTAACTTATGATGAGGTTCCAGTGACGATTCTTGATTGGAAAGACAAAGTTCTCAGGAACAAAACCGTTTGTATGGTGAAAGTCTTATGGAGAAACTGTTGAGGAAACTACCTGGGAGACAGATGAGTGTATGCAAGATCTTTATCCACATGTGTTCTTTAACTATGATCTTTAGTAGTGTTGAAATTTCGGGACGAAATTTTCTTAAGGGGGTAGGTTGTGACGACCTGTCCTTAATTTTTCATATAATTTCCTTCCCGAGTGTGTAAAAACACGTTTATGCCCTTTTTGGTAAAGTGGAACCTGACGTGGAAGTAGTTATTCGGATTTTAATTTATTTTTTCCGTTATCGTGATTAAATAGTTCATTGTTACAAACGTGTGAGCATGAGTTAGACCCGAATCACTTTGTAACGAAGAAGTTACGCTTAGTTAAAGTGCGTTAACAACAGGTAGAATTGTACACGTGTGTGCTAATAGTTTAGTGCTAGAAATACTGTTTTTGATAAGGTGCTTTAGATTTCGTGTGCTTTCAAATTGTACAAACCTGATCTCTTTCCATTTTAAAAATTGGTCCTGTGACCATACCTCACCACCAATTATTTTACTTCCCACATTTTCTCCCCCAATCAGACACCCTATCTTTTTGACCAATCAGAAACTATCTTTTATCTCTTTTCCCTTTCTCTCTCTTCTCATTCTCTCATTCACGTCGTATATCTTCTTTGTGCAACAACCATACACCATCATCAAACCTCATAGATCGAACGTCAAACCATCACCATTGTACTCCTTTCACCCTCACGAGTCCATCTGTACAAACCAATTCTAAAATGGTTGAGTTTTAAGCTTCCAACTCGGAGCTCCGACTCAGGTGTGAGTTCTCCAACGACTTCCCGTTCGTGTTACAAGACTTTGGAAGATTTGCAAGCATCCACACAAATCCTCGAGGTCTCTAGTTCAAGCTTGAAGTTAAGGCAACGTCAAAACATGCAGTTTCAAGGAGTTGAAAATAGGTTCGAGAGCTTCGAGCTAATTTTAGTCCATTTTCGTCCACTTTTTGGACTTCCAAATGATATAGACTTGCTCTACTCTTCATAAGCTTCATTTCCATATAAAGTATATAAAAAATGGTTGAGAAATGAAGAAGAATGAAGCTTTAAAAATTTTCCAAAAATCCAGCAACTTTTTCCAGAATCCTGCGAACTAGACGGTGGCGCCGGCTACAACGGACGACAAAGGACAACCAGAAAAGAATGGGAATATTCTATTAAAGTTAACAGAATATTTTGACATCGTTAGGTAACGCTGTTAGACTTAACGGAATATTCCGTCAAATCTGATGAAATATTCCCTGGGAATCTGCTAGCTCATGCAGGCTCGTGGCCTGCGCTTGGGCGCACATGTGGCCGTGAGCTGGTGGCACATGAGGGCAGGTCCAGCCTCATGGTGGCGAGCGGTTGTCGTGTACGGGTTCGTGACGTCGTGTAGAATGTTTTCGTATATTTAAACCCACAGTTTGAGCAAACTATGGGGGATTTTCCTAGCCTTTTAGTGTATGTGCTAATTAATTAATTAATTAATTAGTATAGTTGTTTCATATATACTAGATAATTACCCCGAGGAGGTACGAGGGCAAGTAAGGCTAGGAGGCTACGATCTGACTACGTATCAGCGAGTGGCCATTTGTTTTTATATATTATATATAAAGTTTTATAGTTTCCACAAATGCTTTTGGATTGATTTTATGCATATCATGCCATGTTTTATTTAATTTTAAAATGCCATTATATTGTTGAGATTTATATATTGTCATGGCATGTTCATATATATTAGACTTGGTCATCATGCATGCTTGCACCAATGTAGTACTCACCTGAGCCAGGGCTAGGCTTCACGTGTATGTTCACATTGCACGCTCACCTTGGATCCATTGAAGGTGACAATCCTGTCCTAGGTTGCAATAGGCAGCTATGACTCGTATGTGATGCACCTAGCACCAGTCTTCACGTGATTGTAGTACTGTAACGTATAATATAATTACACCCAGTCCTGTTCATGGCAGAACTTATCTGCATGAGCTTGTGTGTTAGCATAGGTTGATGAGAACTTGATTTTCTTATACTAAGCTTGAGATATTATGATTGCCGCATTTCTGGATTTATTGTTGATTTACATTTGATTTCATACTTATATGTAGTATGATTTTCTGGAAATTATACATGTTTTACGGCGAGGGGTCAGTATGTTCAGAAAAATAAATGTGTTTTACAAACCTTTGTTTTTGCCTACTCACCCTTCTGTTTTTCGCCTGTAGCTGAATTCTTTGTGGTGTACGAGGGATCTCTGACAGTTCTGACATTTCCACAAATAAATGTAGGAGTTTATTTCCAGTGGTGTAATAAGTACCTTAACTAGATTCGACTGCTCTATTTATGTCGTATTGTCATCCATGCTTTGAACACTTGTGTTTTATGGGTTCTTCCCACTACTACGCACTCTACTTTAGATTAAATAAATGTTAGTTTTGGTTTAAATTTATCCATTATTTTTATGCTTCACTTTCCTTTTTGGTTACATCACTTTCAGGTGTCGGCCAGCATGCCTTGACTCCGGTTAGGGTGTATCAATTCAAAGACGAGAACAAGCAGGGGATTGCTTTTCGACCACAAATTTTACCATTTTCTTGTACGTTTCTCAAGCAAAAATGATGGCATAGTTTTGTGCAAATTCTATCAAAATGTGCATTGACTGAGACCTTATCAGTTTTTAGATTTTGTTCAAAGTCTCTAGCATTAATGTATTAGTGGATTACATGTCAGTTGCATAACTTTTTAAAATAAAAATTAGTAATTGATTTAGGGTTTTAATACTCACGCCCATATTACTCCTAATTCATTTTCAATTCAAAACATTTCCAAAACAAGAAAAATAAAATTAGAATAAATTTGTACCCATTAATTTATATATGTACCCCATTCATATAATTTTTCAATTTTTTTCTAATCTTAAATGTACACAATCTTAAATATACCAATTTGTTATATGTAAAATGTACTCTTTTTTAATATAAAAAGTAAGTAAAATGTACCCATTTTTTTATATAAAATTCATTCAATCTTTTTTCTAATCCATTTTTTAAACTTATATGGTACATTCTATTTCATTGATTTGATAATGTATTCATGTCAAATTTAATAGAAGAAATTTGGTAATGTTATTAAGCCTAATATCTTTCTTTTTTTGTATTTTTGAAAAATGTACCTATGTTTTGGTACAATAATTGTTTGGTTAGTTTTGATGAACATACCATGTATATATATACACACACACACATATACAATATATTGGAGAGTATAACTTATCTTTAATATTTTTAATCCCATAAATTATGGATTTTATTTAAAATCTCATTAATATAAATAACTACAAATTTTATTTTTAATTTAAAAATATAGTAACATATATAGAAATACATTATTGCATTAATGTCAGAGGCTTCGATAAAAAAATTGAATACTACAAAGGTTTCAATCGAAAAACATTGGTAGTTAGAAACCGTATCCAAAGTTCTCCGTATTATAATTTATGGTTTCTTCAAGTATTTTGTCATAAGTTTCTTAACTCTTAAGGTTTTCATGAGCATGGAACAAAGATTGCAACACACCTTATCCATTCATTCATATTTTAATGCATGTTGAAGAAGCAGCCAAAGCAGCATTTCTGAATTCAAAAAACCTTACCTTATTATCCCCATCCAAATCCATTGCATGTAAAAGGGCATGTATGCAAAGTTGCAAACCCCTCCAATGCATTCAACAGAGACGTTCCTACCTTGAAATCCAATCTCTTCAGAAAATAATAGCTATTTATTTATTTTTATTATTATTTCCCTTTTGTTCCAAGTTTCAAAATAATAACACAATAAATCCCAACTTTTTCAGTAAAGTTATTAGACAATTAACTAATTATCAAAACCAAATCCTAATTTGCTTGAGAATTAAGCAACCGACAAAGATTCTTGTCTATTAACTAATCAAGGTAAGAACTCATTGCAGAAATGCATGAAACAACTCTATTAGGACTGAGTTCAAATTTGACATCTTGTTGGGGGATGCCGTAGGTCCGAATTAGACGTCTTCCGACATCCATGAGACCAAAATGCTAAGAAATAAACATTAGAGTAAGGTAAGAAAACGGGTGACAACGGTTCTGTTGTGATTATGTTGGTTTTAATTCCGAAAAAAAATAGAGAAGGCGGCTCTGTCGTTAATTGCAAAGAAAAAGAAAATGTGTCTATTTCGTTATTCGTTTGTAGTTAAAAGAAAAGGGTAGGTTTGTCCTAATTCATTTGGTTTTAAGTTTTAACCGCATAAATAAGGAAAAGGCGGCTCCATTGTGATCCGTTTAGTTTTAACAACATAAATCAAGGAAAAGGCGGCTCTGTAGTGACCCGTTTAGTTTTAACCACATAAATCAAGAAAAATGCAGCTCTGTCGTGACCCGTTTAGTTTCAACTGCTTAAATCAAGGAAAAGACGGCTCTGTCGTGATCCGTTTAGTTTTAACTGTATAATCAAGGAAAAGATGGCTCTTTCATGATCTGTTTGGTTTTAACCGCATAAATTAAGGAAAAGACGGCTCTGTCATGATCGATTTAGTTTTAAAGGAAATGACGACTCTATTGTGATCCAATTAGTTTAGTTTTAACCGCATAAATCAAGAAAAAGACAGCTTTGTTGTGATCATTTGGTTTTAACCATAAAAGTCAATGAAAAGACGATTCTGTCGTGATCCTATTAGTTTTTAACAGAACAACTTAAGGAAAATACGGCTTTACTGTGATCCCTTTGGTTTTAACCACGATGAAAAGAATACGCAATTGTGTCGTCATTTGATTGATTTTAATTGCGAAAAAAAAAAAAATTGATTCTGTCGTTTAGTTTTAACCGCGTAAGAAAGATATATTGTGTAAATAATGCTAATATAATAATTGCCTTCAACTATTTTGGCATTGACTAATACAGCATCAACATCATTTCGTTTCACTTCATTTTCAGTACATGCAATTTTGCATTGGTGGATAGTGGATCTCCGACACAATACGCTGCCAGACTTGTTAACTAATTAAAATTGCTGATGTGGCAAATCCTGGCCTAGACACGTCAGTCACTCCACACAATTTGAAAAATGTTTTGGTGTATTTGCTTGTTGGATTCATAGCTATCATCCACTCTATCCTCTTGTGATTTCTGATGACGTGGCCCAATGAATGCACATGCAAAACAATCACCCAGAAACACACCGCTGCTAAAAACACAGCTATGGAATGGGAGTAATCACATATACAAAGTCACCATTTTTGGTCTTTGAAAAAAGGCTCTTAATTTCCAATACACTGCTCATCCACTCATTCTCTCTCTCTCTCCCCATCCCTCCCTTATTTTATTCAGTAAATCCCACTGACACTATCACCATTTCAGTGGGGAAAACTCTGAGCCTCCCAGAGACCTTAGTTTCTTGATACCCTTCTCTGGGTTCCTCTCCATTTCACCTCTGATTGCAAATTTGGAGCTCTTGAGATCCATTTCTTCTTCTTCTTCTTCTTGTATGTGCAATGGCTCTCTGCGCATTCTCATTTCCTGCACATATCAGCAAACCAGCAGCATCTGCAGATGCTCAGAAATCCCACTTCTCTGTGGGAACACCTCTTCCATGCCCATCTCAGCAGAAGCTCAATCAGGTCAGAAAAGTTTGCATCTTTCTTGTGAATTTCACAAAGGGCACTCACTGCATGGATGATTTGAGTTTTGGAGAAATGGGTTTTGTTCGAAATGTCAATTTTATAATTCAGAACAAAAATTTAGTTGTTTTTTGTTGTCATTTGGAGCAGGTGATGAGAAAACGGCCAAGTGGGATTTGTGCATCACTGTCAGAGAGAGGGGAGTATCACTCACAGAGACCTCCCACTCCTCTCTTGGACACCATCAACTATCCAATTCACATGAAAAATCTTTCTGTCAAGGTATATAATTTTTTTTTTTTTTAATTTTTAATTTTTTATATATTTGCATTGGTTTTAATTGATCTTGCTTGTGCTAATTAATTGTTAATTCAGGAGCTTCAACAACTAGCAGATGAGCTGAGGTCTGATGTGATCTTCAATGTTTCAAAAACTGGAGGCCACCTCGGTTCAAGCCTTGGTGTTGTGGAGCTCACTGTGGCTCTTCACTATGTCTTCAATGCTCCTCAGGACAGAATCTTGTGGGATGTTGGCCATCAGGTTTCTCACCTTCTTTCTTTGGTTGCTCTCCTTTTCTGATATCGAAAAAGCAGTGATTCAATAACTTCAAATTTTTCCGTGTTTTGATTGCAAATTGTGAGTTTTGTTTTGTGTAGTCTTACCCACACAAAATCTTGACTGGGAGGAGAGAAAAGATGCACACCATGAGACAGACAAATGGATTAGCCGGCTTCACTAAGCGCTCTGAGAGCGAATACGATTGCTTTGGCACTGGTCACAGTTCTACCACTATCTCTGCAGGCTTGGGTAATTTCCTCTTCTGATAAATGTTGAGAACTCAAGTGTATTGAACTTATAAGTGTTCCTTTGTGGTTAGGAATTGAATTTAAGATTAGAATATTAACTGATGATCCGAGGTAAAAGGTTTCCGTTTAACAATCGGGATCAAAACATGAACGTCCCTTAGGAAGTTGCACACAATTGTAATTATAAGATAGTTTATCGTATTGTAGATTAAAAACCTATCTTTTAACAATATTTCTATAATTCTAAGTGAAGAAAATCTGATTCCTTTTACTAAACTCTCGTGTAACTAGTTACGATTTGATATACTTGCATCATGCATCTAATGTTATGGAAAAATGTTATATTTATCCTCACGCCAGTTTTTTTTCTTCTATTTAGTTTCTACAATTTCAATCCCAATTACATTTTTCGATTTTAAAGGTCAAATCCTCATTTTGGTTTATAATCTAGGATGTTAATGAAAATGCAGGGATGGCAGTAGGCAGGGATCTAAAGGGAGGAAACAATCATGTAGTTGCTGTAATAGGTGATGGTGCCATGACAGCAGGGCAAGCGTATGAAGCCATGAACAATGCGGGGTACCTCGATTCTGACATGATTATTATTCTTAATGACAATAAACAGGTTTCTTTACCTACCGCTAGTCTTGACGGACCCATCCCGCCGGTAGGAGCTTTGAGTAGTGCTCTCAGTAGGTTGCAATCAAACAGGCCGCTCAGAGAATTAAGAGAGGTCGCCAAAGTAAGTAATAATTAAGTCCGAACATAATTCAGCATACAGAAAACACTTGCATTTCCAAAAATGTGGAGATTCTGATTATGGTTCAACTTTGATTTGCGATTGTTGCAGGGAGTTACTAAACAAATTGGTGGCCCTGTGCATAATCTGGCAGCAAAAGTTGACGAGTATGCTCGAGGAATGATCAGTGGTACTGGTTCATCACTATTTGAAGAGCTTGGACTATATTATATAGGTCCGGTTGATGGTCACAACCTAGATGATCTTATTTCCATTCTCAAAGAGGTTAAAATTACCAAAACAACGGGTCCTGTCCTGATCCACCTTATCACTGAGAAAGGCAGGGGATATCCGTATGCAGAAAAAGCGGCAGACAAGTACCATGGTATATACATTTCTTAAGCAACAAGTGCATTATTATTTATTGAATTGGTTCTGAAATTAAATCCATTATTGTACTTAAACAATTTATTCGCTGATGATTCTTTAAAAGGAAAACTGAACGTCTTTAATGCCGTTAAAAGATCTCATTCATGTGGTCTGCATGTGCGTAATCTAGATATAGTCAATGAAATGCGAATAAAGTAGTTTTTCTTTTGCTATTGCAGGAGTGGCCAAATTTGATCCGGCAACTGGAAAGCAATTCAAAGCAAGTGCTAGTACACAATCTTACACAACATACTTTGCAGAGGCTTTGATTGCAGAAGCTGAAGCGGACAAAGATATTGTTGCTATCCATGCTGCAATGGGAGGTGGAACAGGGATGAATCTGTTCCTCCGCCGGTTTCCAACAAGATGCTTTGATGTTGGAATAGCAGAACAGCATGCGGTTACTTTTGCTGCTGGTTTGGCCTGTGAAGGCCTAAAACCTTTCTGTGCAATTTATTCATCTTTCTTGCAGAGAGCTTATGACCAGGCAAGCTAATAGCTTCTTTCATCTTTAACTTCATCCATCATTGTTATCTTCTTTCAAAAACTGATATGGTGCTACTCTTAGATGGTCAGAATATTACTGAAAGAGTATATAAACTCAAATATTGGCTTCCATGTTTGAGCCTCAGGTAGTACATGACGTAGATTTGCAAAAGCTTCCGGTTAGATTTGCTATGGACAGAGCTGGGCTGGTCGGAGCTGATGGTCCTACGCATTCCGGGTCTTTTGATGTCACTTTCATGGCATGCCTTCCTAACATGGTGGTGATGGCCCCTTCTGATGAGGCAGAGCTTTTGGATATGGTAGCCACTGCTGCTGCCATAGATGACCGACCAAGTTGTTTCCGATACCCAAGAGGAAATGGGGTTGGTGTTGAGCTGCCACTAGGGAATAAAGGCACTCCTCTCGAGGTGACTTTCAGCAGTATCTACTACTGTATATCTATCTATAGTAACCATAAATTTCAATAATTACAAGATGATTGAACGTTCGCAATTTGCCTACAGGTAGGAAAAGGAAGAATATTGATCGAAGGGGAAAGAGTTGCACTTTTGGGTTATGGAGCAGCAGTACAGAGCTGTTTGGCTGCCTCCTCTTTGGTGGAATCCCATGGTTTGCGCCTTACAGTTGCTGATGCACGATTTTGCAAACCACTGGACCGAGCTCTCATTCGCAGCCTTGCGAAGTCACATGAGTTTCTGATAACTGTGGAAGAAGGATCCATCGGAGGGTTTGGTTCTCACGTTGCTCATTTCCTGGCCCTTGATGGCCTTCTTGATGGAAAACTCAAGGTACGCATTTGATTTTTGTTACGATATTCTACGTATGATGTTTCGATGACTCTTGCATAAACATTATACTCCTCAAATTCCTTAAAAACTCACATTGATGCTCAATATCTTGTAGTGGAGACCGATTGTTCTTCCTGACCGGTACATTGACCACGGTTCCCCTGCTGATCAATTGGCTGAGGCCGGACTCACCCCTTCTCACATTGCAGCAACCGTATTCAATATGCTTGGACAAACAAGAGAGGCCCTGGAGATAATGTCATGAAGACAGAAATTTACAAAGCAGCGCCATTTTTTCGCTGTATACAAAACCGAAACTGTGACGCTCTCTATTTCCATCTGTATAAAAAAGTCCCATATTTGAGCAAGGTGTTGCATTAGGTAGCTGAAGGAAACCTAAACAATCCAGTTCATCAATTAGGAGCTCCAACTAGTTGAGGCACCTGAGATTGTAACATGGCCTACAAATGCAACTGATTTGTGACAAGAAGAAAACTCTTTTCAGGTCTTTTGCATGGTGTCTTTTGGGTTTTTAACTTAGTTGCTTAACCCATCCGCATCCAAGTTTGGTTTCAACGTCACAATAGCGTTCTGATTCAATAATGCATAGTTGGAGAAAGAATTTTACGCATGATAAAATGTTACTAGATTGAAATGTCATGCGGTGGGAATCCGTTGTTTGATTTTAATAATGCATTGTTAAGGGATTGTTGACATGTTTTAGTAGAGAGAGAGCAATTGGGGTTGTGGCATTTCTGGGAGGATTTGGCCAAGAGAACATTCCATATATGTGCAGGCAGGAAATTAGTTAGTGGTGATTGATTCGAAATCACATTATACAAAGTATATGTCATGAAATGTCATGTCATCTCTTCCCAAAGAAAAACAACTAACAACAATTGGATGGTGCACATAAAAATATTCCCAAGTGATAAACCCACATCTCTCAATCCTCCAATTATATCTCATGAATGTCAAATCTCCAAAACCTTCCCTTAAATTGAAAAGTTGGGCCACTTTGCCCTATTGATCATGAAATAAAATATACAAAACAAATATATACTTAATTAGTTCCCCAATTACTTAAAGAATCACGCTATAGAAAGAAAAAGAAAATTTCTCACCAATTATGAAATGACAGTCGATGAAATAACAGTTGAATTAAAAGATTCTTTTTCTTCTTCAAAATCGTTTTTTAAGTGTTTTTAACTGTAAAATTGTGTCTCGAATTGATTATTTGAGAAGAACCCAAAATACACCAAGATGAACAATATTGCATTAAATTCGCCTATAATTAATATGAAACAAATAAATTGATTTGTGTACTAAATACCCAAAAAAAAAAAAAAAAAATTGTAGTTGTGAAACCCGTAACCATTTACGTGAAAGAATTTCACTCTCTTTAAACACAAACTTTGTTACTCCCTCGTCCCTACTACATTATGCAACAAGCATTTGGATTCTCATCACTGAACATGAAAAGAATTTCACTCTCTTTACAGCAATCAAAAAATGGTGGATAAACATTTGGTTTTGTCAGATTTCCCTCACCGGACGCATCTTTTGGTTTTTCTTCCTTGTCAACCACTATCTCCACTTTTTTGCCCGTCTTTTTCCTCAGTTTCTTCAACACCTTTTGTGGGTCGATTTTCCCAGTCACCACAACTTTGTGTTTCCTCATTTCTGTTGTAAATTTCTCCACCCCTAATAATTAAATTAACCCAAAAACTAAATTAGAATTAAAACAAAATTCAGATAAAACTGTAAAAGAAGTTAACCTTTGAGTTTGCGAAGGGTTTTGACGACGGTTCTTTCGCATGCATTACAGTGCATTGAGATCTTGAATTGTATTGATACAACCTATGGATGAACGAAAATGAAATTTAGTTATGTAATTTTGAGTCCGTCATTTTTTATGGTAAAAGGTAAATGTGGATTAAAACGTGAAATCTTACTTTGAGTTCCTGGTCATTTTTCTTCTTACTCTTTCCCATTGACACTGTTGAAGGCAAAACATGCAAATTAACCATGCAGGGATGGAAGTTGAAGAGACAAAAAGGCAGTTCGGTAAATATTTGCATGTGTTTGGTAAGAGCGGTTATTAAATCGAGTGGTCAAATTACGGACATGCCCCTTTCCTTGGTCGGAAAACGAATTGACAGTTTGTCAGTTTTTTTTTTTTTTTTTTTTTTTTTTTTTTGGGTCCCTTGTTTTTTTTCCCCGCGATTTTCTGAATGATGTTCCAACATTTCCAACTGCTGAGTTTCTCTTTTGCCACTTCAACACATCAATGTTACCCAACTTAGTTTATGCAATTGACTTTTTTTTGGTGAACAAAATGTTTAGGGTTACTCTCATCACCAACATTAGACAATGTTGATAATGAGTCCTACATTAATGATGGGAGGAGGGACCTTGCATAAGCTTACATGAGGTTGGCTACTCCCTATGTTGCCAATTGGTTTTATGGTGAAACCTCAACTTTCTTCATAGTATCAGAGCAGGTTGTCCCACGTATGAAGCCAAACGGCTATATGTGCTCCACGTCACCCCGTTGTGTTGTCCACGTGTTAGACTCGAAAATTCGCCACATGTGAGAGGGTGTGTTGAGAATGAGTCCCATGTTTATGGGAGAAGGGACCTTGCATGAACTTATAAGAGGTTGGGCTACTCCCCATATTACTAATTAGTTTTATGGTGGAACCTCAACTTTCTTCAGACTATACTCATAACGTCGATTCAGAAGGACTTATGCACAACGCTTAATTGACAGCTTTTACCAGTATGAATTTACGTAAGAATTTACAAATCTCACACCAATCTTTAAGATCACTAGCAGTGAGACGGTAGGACGATACATAAGACATAGACCTTAATTACCAACTGAGTCAACCTTGGCTTTAAGCACTTGACTTTAAGAATGTAAGTTAACATACTATTTACCAAACTTTTTTTGTTTCAACAACTGTCGTACATGAGATTTTGACACAATGATAACAAAGTTGAGACTTGATGCTACTAAATTAAGTGTTAGTTGATAATGAATATATGGCCTATCGAGATCATAACAATTTAAAAAATAAAAATAAAAGAGAGTTGTAAGTGATGAATCGTTTTAATGGATAATTCATTCGTCTTCACCCCATTACATTCTGAATTCAAATCTTTTTTTCTAATAATTTAAAAGAATTTAATATAAATTATCCTATTGACAAAAACAAAAAATCAGTCATTTCATAAAAGATTCGCAGTACAGCTTTTGGATGTTGCAACCAAAGCCCTGCTTATTTATTTATTCCATTGGAAAATATAAAAAAAAATTACAGCAACTATGACATTACAGAAACTGGAATTTAATACTTAATTAGCATTAACAACCCTGCAATTCTTTCTAATCTCTCCACCGTCCTGCTCTCGTGTTTTGATTCCAATGGCACACATTTTCTTCATTGAATTCCCAAAGTAGGTCATGCAAACATGGAACCTCTCCAAACGTCTAACAATCCGAGCCGAACGCCGGTCAGTGAGTAGGGCAGCATCTGATGTCAAGAGGCCTTTGTTTTGCCTCAACCCCGCAAAGTAATGACTGTCACAGGAAACTGAGCTGTTGGCGTCCAGCGCCACCGCGACGGCCGGAGTGGTGCATTGTGTTCTCAAAAACTCTGCGTATTCTGGATCAAGTGTAGGGTCTATGTCACCTTTTCCGGTTACGTTCAGTCTCCTTTGAAATACAGAGCAACGTGCCACTCCAATTGTATGTGCCCCTACACATCGAAAAATGTTCTTTTATTAGACAGTCAATAATTTAATCAGTTGAACTAAACCATTGATTAGATAAAGTGATCATTTGAACGTTTAATTCAGATTAATAGTCTAAAAATGTAACATGACATCATCGTTTAATTATCGACCGGGAAGAGAAAACTTGATACATACCTGATAATGCCACAAGATCTATGACGTTCAGCCCCAAACCAATAAAGTGCTGGTAGAGTGTGGTGAAGTTTGCACCTGCGGAGGGTAAGTTTGCTGAAGCCTCTGACGAAAGGGAGACTTTTCCATCTTTTCTCCCGGTTAAAACCTGCCACATCGGCCTTCCAAACTGTCCAATGATCGATAATAATTAAATATCACAAACAAATTTAATATATATATATATATATATATATATATCAATGATTTTATTTGATATAATAATAATATATATAGGAATGATTTGAGTGTAGATATATATGGCACGTACTTGATAAGAGACAGCATCTCGGGTTGCCAAGGCAACAATATCAGCACATGAGACGATGCCGGGACACTCTTCTTCTAATCTGGCTTCAATTTCATCAATAACCTCATAACATCTAATATTCCTGTTTTGTATTGCTTCCTTCTCCGCCGTGTTGTCGCTGGTTGAATCTAGCAATAGTGATGCATCACATCCCTACAGCAAGATACACACACACACACACACACACACACACACACACACATTAGAATATATAAACGTTGTACAGGTGATGAGGCTTTGATAACAAGGAAAAAGGCCAGTAAACGCTCTGAATATCCAACCCAAAATCAATTTTAGGATACTAGGAAACATACTCTCAACGATGCATAACATGTGATCGTGTATGTGTGCACATACATATAATAAGGTAATTAAGGTGTATCTTAAGGTTTTGCTACATGATCCATGCATGTGGTGATGAACTGAAATGGGAAGGAATTGGTGCTCATACGTACCCTAACAAAACAGTCATGGTAGTGCATCCTTAGAAGTTTTGCTGCCATGGTAGGATTTTCTGCAACCTTGCTCCATGTGATATTCTTCACTATTCTTCCAATTTCAGGGCAACTCTTGTGATAGAACACCGGACTAAGCCCACCGCGACCACGACCACCACCGCGACCTCCATTACAAACGCTAACGTCGTCAACGAGCACAATAAGAGAAATTAACACCACATTTATGCTAGGCCTCACGATCAATGATATTTATCCAAAAACCCAACTTTTGAGTATGAGTTTGTTTTCTGAAGACGCAATATGAAATGCACCAGGACTCTAGGAGTATATATAGCCTTGGAAAACCTAGTTTCGAAGTAGCTATTCTGGTTTCCTTGAGCTATAAATTAATCAATTAAATACTTTTTAAGTGATCTCGATTATCAATTGTATAACATTCGATGTTCTTCATGATACATTTTGATATGTAATTGAAGTATACGAATCGTTTGGTCAACTACTTGTTTAATTGCAACATACATGTAGCTGCTAGCCAATCATCGGTCGTTATTCGTTGAATAATGGCCGTTATTGACCAAATGAAAAACAAAAAGAAGAACAATAGCTTGGGGAAAGAACGTAGACGTTACTTTACATATTAGGATTTAGGGTTAGAGTGCTAGCAATCTTCCTTTTTTTTTTTCTTTTTCTTTTTTTTTTTTCGTTCTAACTTTCTCATTCTTTTTTTTTTTTTTTTTCAATTTGTAATGTAATTGAATGATTCGAACGAGCCAAATCTAAATCCGTTTAGTCATATGATGGTTGTCCAATTAATAATAATCTAAATTACATATTAATAAATAAAATAGAAAACTTCATTTTAATCCTTAAAAAAGATGAGTGTTAGACTATAACCTTGTGTAAGATTAAAATCCAATTTTAGTCCCTAGTACATTTAATCATCTCATTTATTAGTTATATTTTGATGTTTTATTTATCTTTTTATCTTTATTTTAATGTATTAATTACATTTAAATTTAATTTTTATTTCATTTATCATAATATATTTTAATGTCTACTTTTAGGCAACTAATTTTTTTTTATTTTTTATAATATATATTCCGATAATAATTTTGTATGCTTCATTTAGGTACATTAATACATTTGAATATTTCGGTATATTCATCGATACAAACATATAGGTACTTAATTCAATATAATGCATTTCGGTACATATATTTTGGTACACACATTTGAGTATTGACCTTTAGGTACATTAATTCAATATACTATATTTCGGTACATACATTTTGGTACATACAACGCGAGCAAATGTCTGGAAGCTGACAGAAATTCAATGTTTCATGGTAGCTAAGGTATATACTTTCTGTTAATATAATGCATGATTTTGCACGTCCCGGGATCAATTATCTAAGTTGTCTGCTGTTGTTTTTCCTTAAGAAACATAACAAATATGTAATGGCTGGCAATATATAGAGTTTCAATCTGGCAATGTATGTGCGTGTGTGAAGCTTTACGGGCATAAAGCACACATGACCATTAAAAAAAGTCAGAACAGCTCGTTTTCTAGCCATGTACGTCTGTTCGTGGACTTTGATCACAAATGCTAGCTAAAATCTCTTTCATTCAAAGCATAATATATCATATATGTGCTGTTCGATTTGGGGATAGCTTCAAATCAAAGATTTGTTTTGGACATTCTTGATTAACAACATATTAATCTCTCCACGTCGATCTTTATGTTCTTGTAGAACTGGAGTCCAATAATCCGATAATATTCATAACATGTAAATTAATGTTAATGATAATGTTAATCAACTTTCTAGTTTATATCTCAAGAAACCATCATTAAAGTCATGCTGAAACACCTTGAAAGCTAAGCCACTGAAGTGAAGATGAATACACATAAATATTACTTTGTGACAAGATTTTGCTATGGTTAGTCGTTACACAAAGTGTAAATGGATGTTAATTAGTATGTAACCACACATGCTTAAGCGACTAACCGTAACATAACTCTACTCGAACTAGGAAGCATATATTATCACAAATGCATTACCTAGCAACAAAAATAGAGCCTTGGATGTCATGTGTAACCTCTAGCCATAAATCGCTCTAAAAGCGCTCGAAGGCCTAATGTGAGATTCCGTATTTTTGGAATTTGTTTAAATGTTACTATTTCAGTCCCTTTTTGAGCTAAAGCCTTTTCGCCATCCCATCCGTTATATTAGTTACCAAACCTTATTATTTGTGTACAACTGTAAAGGTTTTCGGATTATTTATATTAGAGAAGTTTGTTATTCTTTTTATTTTTACTTTTATTCTCGCTCCGGACCTGACCGCAAATATGGGGCGTGACACCTAAACCTGAAAACAATTTGTATATGCATGTAACTTTTAATATCAATACTACTTAATCAAATGCAAAATTTTATCATTTCCAGTATTAATCTTTCTCGCACATACCTTATTTGGGCAAAAGGACAGCAAGAATCGAGACTTTCACTCTAACCACCACATAATATACACATTGATCTTTGTCTCTTTTCTCCCCTTTCTGATAAAACAATATTAGTGGGGTAATTTGAGCCAAGTCACACAATGAGCTAGTTATAATGAGGTATTGAACTCGCCACTTATGAGAGTTGAATCTGAAACCTCTCACATACAAATGAAGAAAAATATCAATAGATCGTATTACTATCGACAAACATTAACACAACTCTAGCTATGGCATGCATCAAAATAAGTAGTATATATACACGTACGATAACATTTTCTCTATCTATAAAACAACACTTAAATTAGGTTTATAATAAATCCTAATAAGAATGAAAGTAGAATAGATGAAGATTTCAAAAGGACTTTAAAATTCGTAATAAATTCATGGGTACCCTGCTGCCATGCAATTCTCCCAAAAGAGGCTATCAACCATTTCATCCATGTTGCTAAGTACACCAACCAGCTTTGATTCCACTTCTTCTTCCTCATATCCTGAGGCTGCTCCTTCTGAGTACTGCAGCCACACCTTGCTATGACACCGACTCCGCGCCCGACGCTGATCTTCTACACGATCCTTAGAGTAATTATCATCACAAGCACCAAATGTATGAGAGCTACATGATTCTGCGTCATCATCTTCAAGTAGTACTAGTGCTGCTTTAGTAGTGTGATGGTCTGCTGCCTCTGAATCTGCAGTGCCTTCAAATAAAAAGAAACAAGAAACATCAATAAAATTACCCTCTTTGCAAGCCATAATCTTCACCACTACTATTTCATCGAGTTAATAAGCTTTGTGATGGTTTTAATTAGGTGGGTTTTTGATCTTGACAGTTCGTTTATAACATTTTTTTTATAGCTAGGGCTGTGGTTTAAAACCTTCCTTTTTGTTGATGCAATAGTGACAAGACGCACTCTTCACTCCTGTTTGGTCAAAATGTGGTAGGTTAATTCTTGCTTGACATTCCAATTTGGTGGTGGGTTTTATGTCATCCATCCACTCCATCTTTCAAAGTATCTTGCTATTCATCTTCCACACAAGAATGCTAGACAGTGCGAATTTCATGTCGGGAAGATATGCCTTATACGTGTTACAATGTAATGAATGGCTTCACGATTAATTATATCGAGGAGGAATGGAAGAATTTCACATTAAAAGTTTGATAAGCTACAACATCTTCAATAACTAATTATATTGATGCCTTTTGTGCTAGAACCTCACGCACGTTGTGGTAATATGTGGTAATATGCAAGTTAAAAAAAATATCGATGTCGATTAGTAATGAGTTGATCTGTCTTGCAGGTGCAAGTACGATCCACTACTAGGGTAACACCAGTATAAAGTCTCTAAACTGGTTAACCAACACGAGTAAAAGCACTAATAGAGGAAGGGAATGAAGCACTCGTGTACTTGATTATCATTCTAAAGTGGGTTTTGATAATCCCAAAGTTCGATGGTTCATTTTGTGATTAGAACCGACTCCTCAAATGCTAATCTTCATTAGCACAAAAGTAATACTGTAATTATTGAAGGCGCACTAGCAAAGCAAGGATACTTGAAATCTTGAACTCACCCTTTTCACCAACGTTTAATGGGGGTTTTACCGACAAGTATCCAGTGTTTCAAATTTGTGATTTTTGAAATTATTTTTTTTAGCTGAGGATGTGTTGCTGCTTGCATCCTCAAGAGATCATGTGTGGATTCAAATCCCTTGACCCCAAAGGGAATGTTAGACAGTTTTAGCCACTTGCTTTTCTAATTCAATGCTTCGGAATTAAATCACGCGATGAGAGAGACAGGCTGGTATGATACACCCGAAACAGAAGGGACAAGTTTTGGTGCGCTAGAACACCCTGAATTTGCTATTTGCAATTCAAAGATGTAGTAATAATATAGTCCCCGATTTCTGTAATGGGTTGCTTGATGCATAGGCAGCAAGGTTTTAGTTTGTAGCCATGGTGCATAAAGAGCGAAGAGACTGAGGCAAGAGTAACATAAATTTTTCGCAAACTATAGATGCGTACTAGAAGAACCAACCAAAATGGCTACATCCATTCAAAAACTGTTGATCATGTTCCCCAGGACAAGAACGATACGTCACATAAATAAGAGGAATGAAATAATTTTTGGGATAATCAAGGTCACCTCTCACGTTGTTCAACTAGAAGAAACGATGTCATCTTTTACAATATGTCTCAGATTGATCTCCTGCTAATATTGTTATCTTCTTCCTGCAGAGCCACACAAAAAACTGTTTAGTGTTTAATAAACCGAACTTGTTTACAAAAAAAATCTTCAGCAGTTACAACGTCTAACTAGCAAGTAAACCGTAGGTGCAGTTTTGAGAGTTAACATTCTCGTAAATCAGATGTTTTACCATGATAATGAATATATTCAGTTACATGATACTTTCGACGCTTAGTTCAAGCTGAGTCAATAAACAGAATCTAATACTATCAGCTATCATTAAAATTTTGTAAACACATATGTTAGTCAAAATCAATCGATCATGGAAAGAAATGGCCGAGTTCATAAATAATATCTGTGTTATGTAACTCTAATGGATATTTGAAACAAAACAAGGCAGATAACACCCCCGATAAAAATGGCTTAGAATCGTGACCCCCAGCCAGAAGTTGCGAGGGAATAGGAAATAAAGAAAACAAGATAGTGAATTAGAGTCTGCTAGCAACTGTGAATGTCGAATTGTATAAGGGCTAAAAAAATATCAGTTCTTGAAGTCGTAAATTCTACCAAGCAATTGGATAGTAATGTGCCGATCTCTAGATCCCAACTATGATGTGGTCAAACAAACCTTGTGAACATGCAGCCATCCAACTTAGGATTCCTTGCTTGCTTCTGCATCACGATTTCTCCAAGGATTGAGAGCTTCCCTGATTGCTTGGGCCTCCGGTGAATTTTCATAAGCCCGTTTCTCTGACTCCAGAACAGTTACTTTGTCATCTGCATGTATGAAAAGAGGACAATTAAGAATTACATTATGCAAGAACAAAATATAGTCATAAGAGAGAACGCAACAGGCGCTCCTTCAGATAATGTGGTACAGAACAATTCAACTCGATTATACCAAACAGAAAAAGGAATCTATTTTGTAGAACAACGAAACCAAATGTTATCGGAAATGACAATAAAATTACAAAAAGTGGACAAGACGACCACAAGTAAAAACAGAAAGCAGACAGCAAATCAGCAAACTAAATCCCCTAAAACTGAAACAGTTATGAGAAGAGAAACTCCATTAAGCTAACTAATTGCAGATTTCCAATCAAGCAAAAGAGCAGTTTTAGAAACAATATTAACATGCGAAGGTAACTAGTCTCTTGTAAAGAGGGGACGATACAGAGTGGAGGCTTTTTGCAGAAAACAAAAAAATGCTAAGAGTAGTGGAGAGCCGAGGTTAGAGGGCGATGGGAGCGAAGGAACAACTTAGATGGCCCAACCATAGTCAAACTCAAAGGGCACCCCAATGACGGCTCAAATGCGGAGCAAGACAAATCAAAAGAAATATTTAGTTGATCAAACTCCAAATCTTTCAATCCCAGAAACCATTTGGGATTAACCAGCACAACTGGTAATTGGTTACATTGCACACAAATTCCAATTGCAATGGTTCTAAATTCAATAAAATCCATGTGAATGTGAAACCTCATCTAAGTTGAGTTCAACCAAAACAAATTATATTTCTGTCTAATCCCTTTTCACAATTTCCCTACTGCAACTCTGATATTTGGTTTCACAAACTACAATTTAATTTACAAAAAACAAAAATTACAGGAACAATTTATGAACAATTATTGCAATATTGCTCCATTAATTATGTCATAAAATGAAACAACAGGTACATAATCAAAAGAAAGAAAAGGGTAATGATGAAATGGAGAGTTCTCACACAGAAGCCGGTCTTGATCATGAAAAACTCCATGGAGGCTCCAATCAGAGCCGACCCGAATGCGATCTTCAAATACCAATCCAGAAACTTCATTTTCCACTACACATAAAGAAAAATCAAAACTTCAATTTCAGCAACTGTATATGTGTGTGTGCGCGTATATATATATATATATATATATATATATATATATATATATATATATATATTATGATCTGGACATGCTTTCGCTTAAAGAATTACAAGGTAAGAACGAGAGCTCAAGATTTATATGGCTGAAGTCTGAACAGTAGACGGAGCTCTGGGAGGCTGAGACTCTCCTACCGCGGGAGTGACGAGTATCTCCGTCTTTTCGAGTTTGGACTGGATAACTTCGGAGATGGGCCTGCGTTTTGGGCTCCAGGTTTTTATGTCTAACTAAATCCCCACCAATATTTTCTTTTGTGAAAAATTTAGGCTCGTGTGGGTTTTTAATTTTCAATTTAATTTTGACTTTTTTTTTAACTGAAATTTTAAATTTGTTTGGTAACTATTTTTGTAAATTGAAAATTGAAAACTACTTTCTTGAGTTTTAAAAGTTGGCCTTAGGTTTTCATTTGTTTTAGTTTTTAATTTTCATTTTCATAAAAACTGAAAACCACAAACTAAAAAAATGAAAATTAAAAGCGAAATGGTTATCAAACTACCCCTTAGAAATACACTTTCAATAGGAGAGGGGACATTCTATTTTGGCTTATTTTGGCCTTCAAAATTCCAATTTAGTGTTGAAAGTTGAAACCTCCTAAAAATTGCACAACTTTCTTAAAAGAAATAAAATAAGTAGAAAATCAAAGTCTTACTTGTGAGTGTCGTGGTAGATTAAAGAGTAATACTCTAAAGTTTTTGTGTCAGCTTTATAACATTCCTCCTAATCCTAAATTCTACATTACCTTGGTAGATAGAGAGTATTCTTATTCGATTCACCGCGTTTAGCATTCAAACTCTCTCCCTCTTTTATATAAATTAGAGTAGTAATATCGTTTGCAGTAAAACTTACACTAACCAAATCATACTTTTTCCTTGAATTGACCTTGAAACCACCTAAACACAACCGAACCGCATAATTTGTATTATTTGCTTGAACACTTGTGATATATTCTTCGATAATAATAAGTTTTTTCCAACTACTATTTGGTGCACGCATATGAAGTTTGATATGAAACTATGATGAAATGAAAAACTAATTTGGCATTGCTGAAATTATTTTAAAAGTTTTTTTTTTTTTTTAATTGGGGTTAAATTGTGTTTAGTAAATGAAAAATAATAATGCTTTTGTCAAAAATCATGGATCCAAAACAGCAGCTAGCATAAACAGCTCTATCCTTACTTCTGAAAACAGCTTCTTCTTTTTTTTTTCCACAACATAGCAACCCCAAACTGATCGAACCAAACGTGTGGTTTGATTTATTTATTTCATGACACGTGGCTCATGAACTTAATTATGCATGACCTTATCATATACCTTTGTGAAAGGAAAAAGAATCTGATACCAGCCATAATAACCGACGGTAGACGGACGTTTGTGCTTCTCTTTTGGTTTGTCTTTGGTGGACCAACGTTTAGATGATGACAATGCTTAATATTCAAGTGTAATGCTAGGTACATTAATTTTTTAGACTAAATATATAAATTATATAATGTGTTATTCATAAAAAATTAGCAAGTTAATTAACATTTAATTAATAATTTAATTATCAACAACTACTATGTAATTTACAAAATTCAATCTAAACAGCCAGTCTCACAAATATTAAATGAAATGGGCCCGACGAAACTTCAAGTGGGTCACTTTTCATTGTCCCATCTCATGAAATACAGATAGATTGCATTGCTCCATGGTTTCCTCGTGTACCATACAAAATCCACTTGGTGAAACAAAAAGGGATGTGCAACACAAAATTACTTCCAAATTGCTTTTCCCAATTTGAGCTTAATGTTCTATTGAGAATTACTAGAATTGTGTAATTATACTGATATCTTAAAGTACATGTTAGATAAAGAATTTGATTTGTAATCATCTGTTTAGTTATAGCATGTATTATAATAATGTAATTTTTCAGTTATAATTAATGTAGAATTTTTACGGAATTTGGTTTTTTTATTATTATAAATAATAATGTTAGCGAGTTAAATTATTAAATTTTATAAACAAACCCTAGCATGCTTTGTCTCGGTCAAACCAAGCTTCTTGTCCATTAAGCTATCATCCCTCTAGGTTTCCAGTCTAGAATTATTTTACTTGTGTTGAAACCCTAGCAGATCAATACGTGGAGTAATCCTAGCCAAACCGTCTATTTTTTTTTCTCAGTCTGAAAAGTAAATTTCATTAGTCCTATGTTAGTGTGTCTACTGTCTTATTAGTGATTAACTTGAGCTTAATAAAAATTTAATCATTAGGCGTATTTGAACCACATTATTATATCTAACTTAATGCGAAGCTTAACTCATTATCTCATCCCTTAGTGTATATTATGATCAGGGCATGCTTTCGCTTAAAGAATTACAAGGTAAGAACGAGAGCTCGAGGTTTATATGTCTGAACAGTAGATGGAGCTCTGGGAGGCTGAGATTCTCTGACTGCGAGAGTAACGAGTTTCTCCGTCTTTTCGAGTTTGGACTAGATAACTTCGGCGATGGGCTTGCGTTTTGGGCTCCGGGCTCCAGGTTTTTATGTCTAACTAAATCCCCACCAATATTTTCTTTTGTGAAAAATTTAGGCCCGTGTGGTAAACATTTCGTTTTTAATTTTCAATTCAATTTTTACTTTTTTTTTTAAATTAAAAATTCAAATTTGTTTGGTAACTATTTTTGTAAATTGAAAATTGAAAACTACTTCTTTGAGTTTTCAAACATGGCCTTGGGTTTTCATTTTTATAGTTTTTAATTTTCATTTTCATTAAAAATTGAAAACCACAAACTAAAAAAATGAAAACTAAAAGCGAAATGGTCACCAAACTCCCCCTTAGAAATACACTTTCAACAGGAGAGGGGGCATTCTATTTTGGCTTATTTTGGCCTTCAAAATTCCAATTTAGTGTTGAAAGTTGAAACCTCCTAAAAATTGTACAATTTTCTTAAAAGAAATAAAATAAGCAGAAAATCAAAGTCTTACTTGTGAGTGTCGTAGTAGATTAAAGAAGAATAAAGTTTTCATGACAGCTTTATAACATTTCTCCTAATCCTAGATTCTAGATTACCTTGGTAGATAGAGAGTATTCTTATTCAATTCACTGCGTTTAGCATTCAAACTCTCTCCCTCTTTTATATAAATTAGAGTAGTGATATCGTTTGCAGTAAAACTAACACTAACCAAATCATAGTTTCTTTGAATTGACCTTGAAACCACTTAAACACAACCGAACCGCATAATTTGTATTATTTGCTTGAACACTTGTGATATATTCTTCGACAATAATAAGTTTTTTTTCAACTATTATTTGGTGTATCCTTTCCATCAAATCCATCAAGACACACAATCTGGGTTTTTGAAAATTTAATCAAACGGCTACAAACAGGGGATCACTTTAAAAATTATAATAACTTTAGTTGTTGAATCAAATTTCAAAAGCTCGGATTGTGTGCCTTGATGGACTTGGTGGAAATGATCCTTTTCCTTCCTCTGAGTACCATACAAAATCCGCTTGGTGAAACAAAAACGGGTGTGCAACACAAAATTACTTGCAAATTGCTTTTCCCAACTTGAGCTTAATGTTCTATTGAGAATTACTATACACTCCAAATTTTTTATATTAGGAAAGAAAAATACACTTGTGAGGAGTGTAGAATAAAATTTTTGGAGTGTCAATAACACTTCCCTTACTAGAATTGTGTAATTACACTGATATCTTTTTTTTTTTTTTTTTAAGATAAAGAATTTAATTTGTACTCATCTGTTTAGTTATCACATGTATTATTACAATGTAATTTTTTAATTATATAATTAGTGTAGGATTTTTATGGAATTTACTTTTTATTTTTATTATAAATAATAACGTTAGCGAGTTAAATTGTTAAATTTTAAGAACGAATGCTAGCATGCTTTGTCTCGGTCAAACCAAGCTTCTTGTCCATTGGCTCTCTTCCTTCTAGGTTTCTACTCTAGGGTTATTTTATTTGTGTTGAAACCCTAGCAGATCAATACGTGGAGTAATCCTAACCAAACCCTCTATTCTTTTTCTTGGTCTGAAAAGTAAATTTTATTAGTCCTATATTAGTGTGTCTACTTTCTTATTAGTGATTAACTTGAGCTTAATAATACGTATTTAAATTACATTATTACTAACCTGAGCACGTGCATAAAGCATTTTTTGAATTACAGCATGCTACGTGTGACTTACATGTTTTAAATGTATTTAGCGTAAATTGATAAAAGGAAAGTTAAATATTTGAAGTAAATGAATAATCTTAGATCATGCTAAAAGAAAGCCCTCATAAACCAATTAAAACAACTGAATTCACATAATAAAATCGGTCTCTATAGAATTTCAATTAAGAATAGAGAAAATAATATTTAATAAACAATTGATTGAATCACATTATTACTAACTCATTGTGAGGCTAAGCCCACCATCATCCCCTCTTAGTGTAAATAATATCGTTTGTTAAAAATAAAATAAAAACAATCATTTAACAACTAATTTAATCACATTATTATCCGCATGCGAAATACTTTTTTTATAACCGGCATTACACACCATTTAAGATGTATTGAGCGTGTTTAAAAATAGAGAAAATAATATTTAATAAACAACTTATTGAATCACATTATTGCTAGCCCATTGTGAGGCTAAGCCCACCCTCCTCCCCCTTAGTGTAGATAATATTGTTTGTTAAAAAAAAAAAAAATCATTTGATAACTAATTTAATCACATTATTATCCGGGAAAGCCCTTTTTTTATAACTAGTATTACACGACTCTTAAAATGTTTTGAATATGTTTAAAAGTAGAGAAATTGAATCACATTATTGCTAGCCTATTGTGAGGCACTAATTAAAAAAAAAATAGCACAAAAAAATTAATTATTAAAAAAATAATGTTAAAATGACAAAAATACCCCTGCCTTATTTGATGCATTATTTTGGGATGCCTTTGAAGTTTGGGAAATTTTATTTGAACCCACGTAACCTCTAACAACCAACTTAAATTTAAATTGTTAATTGTCTATTTTACCCTATTGCATAATTACTATTAAGTACAAAATGAAATTAATAATAAAACTCAAATTTAACCTATTAAACCCTACCATCACTTCTTGTTTATCAGACATTCATTCTGGCTAAAACCCTAATAGGTCTTGTAGAAGAAAAAAAAAAGAAGTTTTTTTTATTGATGGATGGTGATTTTGAAGTTTTGAATCCTCCAACTATGGTATGACTCAATTTATGAATATTTTGTTTGTTTGATTTCAATTTTTTTAAAGTTTAGAAGATGAGTATTTGAGTTTCAATTTTTTTCATCAATCCCGAATGGTTTGTAAAACATTTTGCAATTGGAAAATTCTAAGGAAAAACTTCTTACCAATGTTCTTAAATTATAAACTTACTTGCTTGTTGATAAATATAAGGGGATGAATTGTTTGATTTGTTGCTTATGCACATCAGTAGAAAGAAAAAAGACAAATGTCTGGGTTTGGTAGCAGAAAGAAGGAAAAAAAAAAAGTAGCCACGGAAATACTAGTGGGGAAGAGAGGGTGGGGCAAGGATGCCTCTTTTTTTTTTAAATTCAATTACAGATGTTATTTTATAAAGGAATGAGTGTAAAGATAAATTAATATTTTGAATTGGGTTTGAAATGATATTTTAAGTAATAAATTTGGGTTTAAAGAGAGATTATTTCTTTAATAAAAAAAAATATTGGTGAATAGAGTAAGTTGGGGTAAAAAGAGGTTATATGGGTTCAAATAAAATTTTCCTTAAAGTGTTTTGTCTTAGGGGTATTTTTATCCAAATATTTTTGTTGAAGCTTGGTGACACCAAAATCAATATTCACTTTTCCATTGACTTTATATATAAATAACTAATTACGTGTGGAGTTTAGTTCACTATCTCATCCCTTAGTGTAGATAATATCGTTTGTTAAAAAAAAAATGATCTTAATAGAGGTATTGTATTCAATTTTCAATAAAATTTACTTTTCAAAGAATCATTCAATCACGTCTGTTCATCGTATATTGTGCGGGTTAGTTTTCGTCAGATACTGTTTATATTTAATTTTAAATAAAAAAATCGACAATAATTTCTGATGACAATATATACGATAAACGGAAGTGATTGGAATTCCCGAAAATGATCCGAGAGCATCCTCATTCAATCCTCTCGGGAAACAAATGGGTAAGTGAACGCGCAACGAGACGAAAACCTCTGCTCAACTTCAGACAAAAGTTACAAAACTTCTCGTCATCTTCCTCCGCGACCTGACCATTTGATCGTCCTCCCAGATAATTCCATGTATTTTCTCACCAATTAAATTGCATTTTCCATTATTCTAATAAATTAATTTAAATTAAAACCACTACAATTCTCCAATTCCTTAATAATCTTTCAGTCTCTCACTCTCTCACTCTAATATTTGCTGGGTTCTTGTTTTTCCTTCCCAAAAGAAATTCTTGGGGTCCTCAGTAATAACAATGCTAGCTGCTGAATCAGTCCCCAATGGAGCTGCAGAACCTCCTCCTTCTCCTCAGGTTTATATCTCAACTTCCCCATCTCTCACCTGTTTTTGTATGTTTTCCATGTTTGCATTTACTGTTTCTGCAACTTTTTGGATGCAACCTATGCTTTGCTCTCGCAAGGTTTGAACTTTTTTGTGTGGATAAAGTGGAGGATTTGAACTTGATTTATCATTTTTTACCTCAAGAAATCAACTGGGTAAAACGAAGTTTTTTGCTGGGTCGATTTATTTGCTGTGTTGCTTGCTTTATTAGGGCGTGTATTTAATTGAGATTAAAAGAGTTGTAAGTCTATGGACTCCATAGACTTTATGTGAATTTTAAGTGGAGTCTTAAGGGAGAGGTCTGATTTTATAAAGCCTAGAAACACTATAAAAATCCCTCCAAATCCATTAAAATCTTCATCTTTTAAAATACTTTAAAATCAAATCTTAATTGAATGCGTATGGAGTTTTATGAACTGCTTTAAAATCCAAAATTAGACTCAGATTCTGTGGAGTTCTACAAGCTCTTTTAAAATCCTGACTGAATATCTATGGACTTTCATGGATTCATTTAAATTCTTGATTGAATACACAAGAACTTGTAAACTCTTTTATAATCTTTAAACTCCTAATTGAAGCTGGATTTTTGGTTATTTTTGTCTCTGGTGGTTGGATTTCAGACGAGAACTAATGTTACCTGATAAAGTTAAGCATGAAACTTTAGGGGTGCCCCTTGCCCAGTTTCTGGTTTCACTGGTTTAATGCTATTTTTCATTACTAGTTAAAACTACTCCCAAACTGTTACATTCTCTTTTGCCCTCCTTTATTAGTATTTTGCAGATCTTGATTGTGTACTGCAAACTGCTTCTCTGTTACTTTTTTTTCTGATTATTGCAGATATGATCTGTTTTTTAGTAACGGTTAAAAAACCCGGAGTATACTAGAAAATCCCAAATCTTTATAGCCATTTGGGTTGTTTTTGTATGAAAAGTTTGTGTCTTTTCATTTTGTTAATTGATATAAGAAATCTTCTGAAAGCTTATAGACCAAATGAGATGTAGCATTAGATATTTTGTTTTGTGAAGGCTGGTTTCCAAAATCTGAAGACAGTAAATGAAGAAGCTACCGACCTGGAACCTACTGGGAGGCGCCCAGACATATCACTTCAGATACCCCGAAGGCCTGTGGGTTTTGGCAGTAGCCGTAGCGGAAAGGGTTTACTGCAGTCTCAAGGTTCCTTTAAGGGCAGCTCGCTATCAGGGGGCCTTTTCCGGGCTTTAAGCTTCAAGAGAAAAGGCAATCAACCGGATGGTGAGAGAAGCTCCCTCCTTAATTCAGACCCCAGTAGAGATCCTGAAAGATGTACCTCTCTTCCTGTTACACCGATATCAAATTTGTCCGCCTCTGTTGCTACACCCAGCTCTGCGAGGATGTATAATGAAGTGCACAAGCCACGTGTAAGTGGTCATGCATTCTACAGTTTCCCTAGTTTTTGAGATTTCACATGAACTTCTTTGCATTTGGAGGTATAAAACTGGTAATGCAACAAAAGATCATAATCTTCCAAACAAAAATTATGATTGATGATTTACCTAGAGACATTGTAGATTGTTTTTTTTATCCCCTAAATGCTGTTTCCAAGAATGATGTCTGAGCATTCATTGTCCCGAAAATGGAATCTGATTTACGTTTTCAGTTTAGACACTCAAGTTACCTCTTAACCGTGTTATATGATAATTCGGGTCAATTTTTCCATTAAACTACTATGTATGTACCATGAAAAAGAAAATTAAATCTGAATCTTTGTGCTTCTAATTTTTTTCCTCATTAATGCTTCCTAAAAATGGCTTGTTAATCAGGAAGTCATCCAACTGAAAGAGATGGTTGTGATTAATTGTGTGCAGAAAGAAATTACAACAGTTTTGAGGTCCCTTTCTATGCCTGGATGTAATAAAGTCATTGTAAGATCCGTATCTTTTGCAACTCGAAATGAGCAGACTCAAGCAGATCCTAGTGATGGTAAGTAGTGAATCTATTATTCTGGTTTTTTGTTCATGCTGCAAATACAACTCACATATTTGTAACAATGAATGAATTTACTCACTACATTTCAACTACTTTTGGCTTATGTATTCCTCTCTCTCTCTCTCTCTCCCCTCTAACTTTATTTTCGGCAAATTAGATCAAATAACTCCAGTTCCAGTGGAGGCCAATGATGAAGAAATTCCTGAAGAAGAAGCAGTGTGCAGGATATGTCTTGATGCATGTGATGAACAAAATACGCTCAAAATGGAATGTTTTTGCAAAGGTGCTCTTAGACTTCTACATGAAGAGTGCGCCATTAAGTGGTTCAGCACAAAAGGAAACAAGAAATGTGATGTATGTGGTCAAGAGGTTCAGAATTTACCTGTAACATTGCTTCGGGTGCAGAGCACTGCTCAAAGGGGTAGTGGACAGCAGCACAACCAACAGGGTTTGCATCCAGAAACGATAAGGTGAGATAATGCGGTATTGAGATCCTTTCCATTTATGACTTTGATAGAGGGTATTATTTGGAGACTCATGATATCATGACTAGTAAAGGGAAAGAAAAAACAGGTAGAAACCTTTTCATGAAACATCCATTTCGGTTCAGTCATGAATGTCCAATTAGAATTCTCTAACATTAAATGCCAGAAGAGGATCTAAGTCATATCGATTGGATCCAAATCATATTTTCTTATCTTGTAGAGACAAATTTCAGCCATCATAGCCACATCATTGGCAGGCGACAGTGCTAATGTAGGGTTCTCCTTCTGATCAAGTCACACCTGTGCATTATTTGTAGAATTCAACTTATGATAGATATCATGCTTCCTTTTTTACTCTTTTATAGCTAATGAAGTCGTATTTAATGCAGTGCCTGGCAGGACTTTGTGGTACTGGTCTTGATTAGCACAATATGCTATTTCTTCTTCCTTGAGCAGCTACTGGTATGCCATTCTTCTGGTGAAAAAAACTTTTAGAACTAAGAATTTGATTTCCGCTAAACTAGAACTTGTTTGTGTCTCCTGATGAGTTCGATATCCTCCAATAAAATTCAAAATAATCCAATCTAATTGTGTGTAATTAGACCATACCTAGCACTATGCAAGACATTGTGTAAGAACGCCTAAATTATGCGGCTCCAGGTGCCATGAAATATTATCTGTTCATTTGTATGGTCTACAAACTATCTGAGCACATACAGGGTCCCAAAAAGAACGCATTGAAAGAAAGGACAGAACTGGTTCAAGTTGTGACTGATAGTTGGCGTAACAATGCTAATTCTACCTCTTTTCCAATGTGTAGATTCGTGACTTGAAAACTAGAGCGATTGTAATTACAGCACCGTTTGCATTTACATTGGGTCTCTTGGCATCCACATTCGCCATCATCCTTGGTATAGCAGAGCATCTGAGATTTCTGGTTCTCTTCTGTCTCTGTAAGTTTATAACCGTCTAACCATTTGCTTGTTTAATTGCAGCAATCAGGGAGTACATATGGACTTATGCAGCTCTGGAGTTTGCGCTTGTCGCCCTCATCGTCCACCTGTTCTACAGCATAGTGAGTGATGCTTTCGATTCGTGATTTTATCCAAACCCTGTCATAATATGCTCCATGATCTGCGTGTGTTTTGCTGTTGCTTACTGCGGTTTTTTCTACGGTGCACCAAACTGCCTAATGCCAGACTCTGTGCTTGATTATTTCACAATTTGCCTTATTAACTAAATCTTTTTTGTTCTTTCTTTCAGCTTCATCTGATGGCCATTTACGCGATATTGCTTGCTGCAGTGTTGGGTTTCGGAATAGCGATGAGCCTCAACTCATTGTACATGAAATATTTCACCTGGAGAGTTCAAGTTGCACAATCTCAAAGCTCTAGCCCTGTATGACTGATACCTGGATTTAACAGTTGCACCATATGACTTGTAGCGAAAGAGTCGACTGCTAAATGTGGCATCCTTTGTCTTTATATTCATAATTTTTTTACTTAAAGTTTTGTAAACAATGTTGCGCCATTAGGGCGGGGGAATGGAGGAAGACGACCTCGAGTACAAGGGTAGATGCTCTTGAACCACCTTGGTTTGGTTAAAGGACGTAACATGTACAAGTTAAAGCAAGCACTATCGGTTTGCTTTTATGAGCTCAAACCCGTAACTCCGTACAATGAGAGCTCAAACTCATTGGTGGTTTCTATTAGATTGGATTGGATAAGCCACCGCATTCTAGGTATACTGATGCCAGAAATGGATGTCGACTTTGAAACCTTGTTCAAGCTAAAGGTGGAAGATAAATTAGACGTGAAGAAAACTTATTGTGTCCTCCTTGGTAGGATTGGAAGTGCGACGTTTCCTTCACTAGTCCAACTTCTACTTTAAACTTGAATACGATTGGAAGTGGATATCCATTTCTTCCTTCAACATAATCTAATCCAATCCAATCCAATACGCACCAAACTAGGCCTAAAAGTACAAGATTTATAACGTCGAAAATCGTAAGTTGATCTATCTAATAGCATCATCGTCCCTCCCGAGTAATCAAGAATATTCTTATGGTAAAAAAAATAATTTACGTTACAGTGAGTAAATCTTTACATGCAGTAAACAGTAACTAGCTACATCACCCAGTAAAAAAGGGAGAACAAAGAAACCTTCTCACATATTTGCAAGTAGTACGGTTATATACAACATGGAGATATTTACAAGGAAAATATACAAAAGAAAACTCAATTAGTAATGCACATTATCGCAACGAAAATGCCTAACCGTATAAAGGAAGAAAGATATTTGATAAAAAAAAAAAAAAAAAAAAAAAGATGAAAAAATATAATTGACCTTATTTATTTTTTGTCACAGGGAGGAACTTACTGCCATCTTTCCTTAGCCATATGGTCGAACGGGTTTTCTTAACTTGATCTGTGAAGAGGCGATGCCTGCCACATCATTTGCGCAAGCGTGTTAGGAAAACCAAGATACGAATCCTCGATACACATAATCTTTAGTTTCTTCCGTTATTTTAAAGAGAACAAAACCAATTGAATACAATGATGAATATACAAGAAAGAGAGATTACTTTCGAACAATAAGGATGAAATCCTGGAAGTAAAACTAACCTTTCAAACTCCAGCTTCTGAGTAACAATCCCATTCAAAAGCAACTCTGAGCTGTAAACTGTAGCTCCTGAAAGTATAAAACAGTGTCAAAAAAAAAAAAAACCTCGTATTCTTATAGGGGTGTGATATTAACACACCCCTTTTTACTTCTCACACACCCTTCTAATTTTCGACCGTCGGATCAGATGAATTGAAGAAGATCAATGGACAGAAATTAACAAGGGGTGTGAGAGAAGTAAAAATAGGTGAGTGAATAGAACCCCACTTCTTATAGATACTTGGTAAATAAAAGCAATGTCTGCTAACCTTTTTCGAGTAAAGGCACACAAATTTCATAATCTTCTTCACAAGATAGAACCAACAGATCATCTGGAATTTTATCAGCCTCCAAAACAGATCTACCAATTCTTTCTATTGCCTAATGAGCATTTCGAACAAAATCAAAATCATTTCTGGAATTAATGGCAATCAAAAGTTCAGATAAAAACAGGATGAACTTTATACGTGCATGTTGCTGTGTATGCATGCATGAAGATAGAAAGAAAACCATACCTGGCCATGGACTGCTTTTACCAGACTAGAAATTATTTCTTTACCAGGCTTCGTATTTGGGGTGATGAAGACTTTACGACCCTGCAAAATCATGTGTTAATGGGAATGCAATATAAGTCTAATCTTTCTGGGCGCACCAACATAAACACAATATTTACCTCCAGAAGTGGATGCTGGCACGCACGTACCAACGAAGTCGGCATGTTAAAGCCAAACTCCTTCTCCTTCTTGGTATCCCTTAGTACATAGTTTTTCTCATCAATGAAACAACTAGCTTGTCCACAGCTATCGAGCCATAAATGCGTCACCACAGGTTTTCCAGCAGCAATAGCTTCTAACATATTCCTCGTACGCACAAATTGATCTGCTATGAAGTGTGTGGCATCTGTCATAGAGGATGCTACAGAAACTCCTAGTCGGGCCAAAATCTGCAAAAAAAGATTTGCAGATAAGATTAGTTTAGAACTTGCATGTTTAAAAAAAGATTCAACTCACTTACAAAATACCTTTTTCTGATGCTTTATTACATAGTCATCCAAGTGGTGGCTATACAATACTCGAACATCAGTCATATCTCTCCTCTTCCTTAAATCCTTTGATGCTGAAGTTGGTATATGCCCATTTGCACTTAAGTCACGGATTTCTTTCAAAAGACTCGGCCTTGAAGGGGTCTTCTTGCATGACTGTTTGAAATATTCATTACCCATACAAACTGGAGATGCATCATTGACAGGCACCTTACTGTTAACTGGAGTAGCACAAGCTGAATCCAGTGGTTTGCATTTCCCTAGCGGGGATTCATCCCTCATTTTAGTAGTAGAAGACGGATTTGCATCACTCATCCTGTCAAGAATTCCAACTGCCTCTCCACCAGTTGTAATCTCTGATATCATTATCCCATCCTTATGAGAAGAATTACAACGAAGAGGAGCTTTCCAAGGATCAGTTTTTAAACTTTGATGTGCAAGTTTTCTAGCACAATTCTTGTCACCACGTGTAGCTGATCGGGTTCTTCTTGTTGACTTTACATCAACAAAAATGCTTTGAGCAGCACCCTGCAATCTTGTGTGCCTAGTGACATGTTGTCCAACTTTGTCTGGGTGAACAGATGGGGTCGGTGGATCATTTAAGTTATCAGGCCCATAAACCTGATCAGATAACTTTCTCCTAGATCTTTTTCCTTTGGGGAAGCTTAAAGCATCCAATTTGATGCCATTGCAAATAGCTTCAAACTTGAGATCTGAACCATGATGTTGGCTTGGTTTATGATTTCCAACTTCTCCGGATCGATTGGGACCTGATTTTGAAGATTTTGCATTCAACGCATTAGACACCTGAACACCTGTGAAACTAATTATTTTTTCTCTAGTTGCAACATCCTCTGTTTGAGAGCTCGACTCTTCTCCACAATCACTGGATGCATCGTCAGCTTTCTTTAACTGATTTACCACCATAGACCGTCTAGTTCGACGTGCAATCAGCGTAAACGTACCAACATCCTGTTGTAAATGCTTTTTTATAGATCCTTCTGCTCTTAGGCCAATAGCAACAGAAGGCATTTTCTCCATGTTTCTGTTCCCAATGATGTTAAGATGCTTTTTAGCATTGGACTTCCCCTTCTTTGATTTTGCTATCACCACCTTTGTTTCACACTCCTTCCTACCAACCCTCGATTTCTTTGCTTGTCGAGTTTCTCGGGAAACCCCTGCATCAGTTAAACGCCCTCTTTTTCGAGAAGACAGTTTCGTTGAACAAGTTCTATTCTTTGATTTTTCTCCCATCGAACCTTCAAGACAACTCTGATTTCCTTGAGCATCTTGATGGTCATCACTAGCATCACAATTGGAAATCCCTTCACCATAACACAAGGCTTCCATAGCTTCAGCTGCCATTTGAGTATCAAAGCGTACATTCATCATTTCAGGTGCATCGTTCTTATTTATATTGGCATCCAACTGCTCTCTAGGGGAGTCATTGTTAAACTGTTCGTCAAACTCACTGACGAGATTCTTTATATGTTTCATTTCATCTTCATGTGCTGTCTTCTTGTCGACTTTTGAATTATGCAACAATAGTTTTGAATCAGAATCAACTACACCTATTCTCTTGTTCTTTCCTTGTAATTGTTTTTTGCAATCCTTCTCCACATCCTGTCTTTTCTCTTTGGACTTCTGGGGTTGGGGAAGAGATCTCCACCCATGGCTTCCGCCGTCGAAGAAGTCTGCTTTTCTTCGGCGGAAAAATTCACCTCCTTCTTCATCCTCACGGTTATCATCCCAATCGAAAATCCCTTTATCTATGCTTTTGTCATTGGCTTTCTTGGCCAAAGTTTGTGGCCCTTTTGCACTTGAGACAAATTTTGAAATGTCCCTTGCACTCTTTCCATGGCCAACTTCTTTATTAGACTCATCAAGATTATTTTGGAGGAATTTATCCACAAAATCAAGTGCATTAGCCTGTGATAATTCACCTGGTTCTTGAGAGTCAATATAGCTCAACCCTGCAAAATTACTAGGAAACTGAAGCAAATCTTCAGCTTCTTCATCACTAGCGCCGTTATGAGAAATTTCCGTGTTTTCAGCATCTGAATCCTCAGTAAAAAGTTTTCTTGCTGTTGAACTACCAGTCCTCCATTTGTTCTCATTCCTTGAATCATGCTCCTCATTGACTTCTTCCCCATCTATGGTCGAACCCCCTAAAAGAGATACTGCATTATCTTTCCCGGAAAGTTGATTCAAAGATTGGTTATTACTTGGAACAGAACGAGACTCACTGTTAGTACCATTCAAAGCTGTACTGCAAGCTGCTAGACCGGAGGCCTGTAAGGATGCTGCACGGACTGAGGTAAATTGCATATGCACAGAACCTGAGCAAAATGGGTAGATTGACATAATAGTTCATATTAGGAGTGTATTATACTATTCGATTGAGCAATCATGAAGTCTGACTTCCAGATGTAAGTAGCTGGAAAATAAATTCAGACGATGTTTCCTTCATATTTATTTTATTTTGTAGAAAATCATAATCGTAATACAAACTAGGCCCAGATAGATATTTGCGCTTTGAAATAAGAAATCAATTGTATGCTCAAACAAACTGGCAGCACCATAAACCAAAACCTGTTTAGCAAAATATATAATTGATATGGATTCCATGCAATTTGAAGGAGTTAATACACAAGATCCTAGCATCCATATTCCATACAATTTTACCAAATTTTTTATTAACAAAAATGCACTGTCTAACCATGAAGAAGCAGGATAGCTCATACCTGGTCCCAGTTCCGGGGAGCCGTCATCCACAGGTGTTGCAGCAGAAACATGGAGCCCTGAAAGATAAAACCCCAACTTACTTTTATGAATTAGCACATAAATTTACAAGCACAATTTATTAAAAGAAACTTCATGTGAATTGAAGATTAAATAAAACATTCCAAAACCAAGGAATGATATTTCATTCAATAAGTAGGAAAATGTTCTAATTTGCAATCCATGAGCCCATTATGTAATTCAGACTCTCCCAGAAGCTCATCATTGAAATAGTAGATAAAGCAACGAATTATGCAGTTATGCATAGTAAAGCTTTAGACTGCAAATGAAGCTAAAGATTACAGGCTTCGGTTTCTAATGAGTTCACTGGAATATCGCTTTCCTTTCTTTATTTAGATTGGAAATCAGCTATTTGTTAGTCTGGTTGTGTTTTTGTTTTAGGCTGTTATTTGTTTTTGTTTGATTGGTTTTGTGGTCCTTGTTGTGGTAGCGGTGTTTGGGCTGGTCTGCTAGACCACCCTCTCTGTTTACTTCTTTTTTCCTAACAAAATTGTCTCTTTACAAAAAATAAAATAAGGTAAGGACTAGCATTCTTGTCTAGATTAAAGAGGTCAAACCTGCATTGTGTTGCTTGTCGACCAAATGATTGGCTTGCTCTGTTAACCCATTTTCACTATTTTCGCAAGGAGTGCGGCAAATATTCTCCCCATTCATTAATTGATCAGAACCTCTCCGTACCGATTCATTGTCAGTTAGATCCTTACTATCATCCAAAACTTCAGTTGCATCCGACTCTTCACTGTCACTGACAACTACATCATCAAACTCTAATAACTGAGTATCCTCCATGTTTGCAAAGCAATTGATATCATCCAATAGTTGTGTTTCACCACTGAAATCCACTGCTTGTGTCTCACCACCGAAATCCATCGCTTGTGTTTCACCACCGAAATCCATCGCTTGTGTTTCACCACCGAAATCCATTACTTGGGTTTCAGTTGCGAAATCCATTAATTGGGTTTCATCACTAAAATCTACCATTTGGGTTTCAAATGCATCTTCAACTGGAACAGTACCATCACATGGCACAATGTCTCGCACTAACTCATCCGCATCCTTCGATTTGCCCTTCTCATCTAATTTTCAATAAAACAAAATGAAGAAAAGAAATCTCAATAACAATTGTAATCCTAAACCAAAAGACAACATCATTCACATCCCAAAATGGGAGAAAATCATACTAAAACACAGCCAAATAAAAATTCTCACAGTGATATGCACAATTTCAAGAGAACATATGCGCAAACATATAAAAATCTTACTTCTCCATGAAAAAATTCAGAGAAAAACCGCAACAGAAATCGTTGAATCGAAAATTTTACCATGCGAACATGAATTTAACAAATTTGAACCCTTGTCTATATATTCACATTAAAATTACCATAAAGGACAAAACTTTAACTAAAAAATAGTTACCGGACAATGGAGGGCTTGAAATCTGAGTATAAATGGGCTCGGTATCGGCGCAGTCGACGAGTGAGTTTTTCTCCATCGGCTTGATTTCATCGTCGCCGTCCCAGAGGGAACCCATTTCAACTCTTATCGGAAACCAGATCAGAATCCACCGGAACCCTAGAAAAAAGCATCGAAATTTCAGAAGGAAAAAATACGATAAATAAATAAATAAAAAATTGACGGCGACGATCGAAAGTGGGGTAGGAAGTATGCGGAAGTGAGAAGCGAAGGACGATCAATTGGGGAAAGAGAGGGAGCGAGAGAGTGAAAGATTAGGGTTTTTGGAGGTGGAGGGAAAATAGTGGGGGGGCCGTGGGAAATTTTGGAGGGAAAATGAAGGAGTGGAACACCGTGTGAGTGTCTGTTATAATCGGAACCGAAGTTTGTAACTTCTCCTTCTCCTTCACCTACGTTTCTCTCTTCTCTTTTACTTTTCCGACTGTAAATAAAAATACCACGGAAACTTTCACCACTTACCAGGAAACGATCAAATCAAAATCCAACGGCTGAAAATCATCAGCTTAAATTCCTAATGTAGAGTATGGTAAATGATGATGGAATACCATCACCGGCCGTTTGGTCTAGTGGTATGATTCTTGCTTTGGGTGCAAGAGGTCCCGAGTTCGATTCTCGGAACGGCCCCCTTTTTTATTTTTGTTTCTTTTTTTTCTCTTTTCATTTAATTTTAATCTTTATAAGGGGAAGAAGATTGATCTGATGTGTGGGATTAATTGGAAGTTGTTGGTTCTAGAAATCAACCAAGAAATTGGTTACAATCACTTCTTTTCATCGTTATTTATCGTTCATATTCAAATCTTGAAGAACTTGTCAATCGAAGAAGCAAAAGTCCAAGTTTTTTGAGTTCAAAACTTTAAGTCTAACACAAATGGCAACGCCACAAGAGAATAGTAGGGAAATAAGTTAGAATTAAAATAAGTCGTCTAGAGCTTGATTCCTCCAACGGAACAACAAAATGAAGTCAAAAAAAGTCTTGCGTAATTTGACAAGTCTTAGTAAAATTATAGACTTGCATGCAACCGGAAATCAATATGACGCCTAAACTTGCATGCAGAACGTATTCTGATCAGAACCAGTTTCAACCGTTTATACACAGTACCACTGTGGGACTATATAATCCCAAGTACAACAAACATAATAAGTACACACTCCAAAACTTCACTGTCCAATGACTTGCAAAATTCTATGAAGCAATAAGGCTGTCCCAAACAAACTTGTCGGAAGAACGACTACAAAACATAGCCTGGTAGGGCAAAGGAAAAGCTAATACTTCGTGTGTTTTTTTTTTTTTTTTTTTTTTTTTTTGACAAACCATAGATTTGAAGATTAGTTGATAGATTAGGAGTCAACAGGGTTTGAAGTCACGTCATGATGCAAGAACAACACTCCTTCCAACCACTGTGACAGAGAGCCACTTGTAGAAAAGCTAATACTTTAACACCGAAGTAAAAAACTAACAGAAGCATTTATATAGGAAGACGAGGTTGTTCTTGTTCATCAGAGAATTCAAATACGAGGTTCCAGTTGCAAGAAAAAAAAAATCAGTTTCTTTCACTGTCGGCCAACATTCCAGCATAGGTAGCCCAGGGTTCAGTGAAAATTCAAGGGTATAAAAACAAGAAATTCAGAATATGCACCACAAAAACAGCAGAGCCACCTCCTTCTTCACCAAAGACCAAAAGCCGGCTGCAAAATGTGCCTGCCTCGTAATTCCAATCAATAGACGGCTTCATTTCCCACACCGGCATTCTGGGAAAAGGCCTATGAAGCAAAAGGCTAGTCTGATTACCAACTCAAGCCTGACTGAAGAAACGAAGCGGCAAAGCAGCAGGGTCAAGTTCCCAGCATCCTCTGAGGCTGCCGCCTTTTTCGTCTGTTAGCCGGAAAGAAGGAATCATGTGAGAAAACCTCAGTAGTTCAACCCCACGGACGGTCATGGTTTCAGCTGATCCTCCTTTCACCCGAGTCTTGAAAACCGAGTTGAAACCATCCACACGCTCTAAAATCAAGACCTCTCTCTGCAAATCATTTTCAGTCTGCACTACCACTATGTCATACTCGCAGGTATCCAAGTCGGAACACGAGAGACCAGCTGTCCAGTTCTTATATAAAGCCCAAACCTCACCTCTGTGTGGATATATTTCAAAATCATTCTTACCAATAGAAACTGCATTTAACCGGTGTGAAAAGGAGAGAGTAGAATCATAGTCCTGGAGTGGACTCCTTCTAACCCTAAATCTCCCGCAGCTGACGGGCATCTCCGCATCATGCCATCGGATCACCCTGTCTGGTAGTAAGTTGGCAAGCCATGCAATATACAATTTGGATCGGTGACTATCAAGGCTCGTTATCTGGCCATAGTATTTTGGCAAGCCATCCTCATCACTATACAATGCCCAGATCTGACCAATCTCAAACTTTTCCAAAGATTTATCAGCATCAAAGTTGTAGAACTCAGATTCCGGAATATCGATACCTTCTGGGGATGATCCTTTGGGAACATTACCATCTTCATTCCTTGTATCCGGCGATGCAGAAAAACCATTAGTACGAGTACTAGCCTCTATTTTCCGTTCTCTAGAAACAGGAACTTCTTCAATATTAAAAGGCAAAGCGGCAGGATCAAGCTCAACAGATCCTAATGGAACTCCTACTCCTTCGTCACCAGTCAATGTATAAGATGGAACTCTGTGGGAAAACCTCAATAATTCTCCGGGTGGAACTTGAAATGTGCCTTTCCCATCCTTAACCTTTCGAAAAACACTCACAAAGCTTTTCACCTTCTCCAAGAGTGCAACACATATTCCAACATCCTCAGAATAGTCTGACAAAATATCAACAAATTCATATTCAAAGTGCTTCTGATTGGAGTCCGGATCAGAGAACCACTTTATATCCCAGTTCTTGAAAATGGCCCAAGTCTCTCCCTTTCTTGGATATATCATGTAAGCACTTCTAATCTTCCCCCAAATCATCAAATGAGAGAACATGGGAAGATCTTTCGTGGTTTCAGAGTGACCTTGTCTGAATTTACCACAAGAAAATGGCAAGTCAGCTTTGGCCCATTTCATTTCATTATCATCATTGGGGTCCGGCTCTAGCCAGGTTATCTGCAACTTGAACTCAGGTGAGTGAACTTTCTTGATTCTAGCATAGAATCTTGGCATCCCATTTCGAGTATCATAAATAGCCCACACCTGCCCAGCTTCAAAGAGTTCTTCTTTCCGGTACCTCTCAAAGTCGTTGAAATCACTATCAGGGAAAGAATACAAGGGCTCTGGTTCTTGTTTCTCATTGGAGTTTTTATCTAATGGAGAATTCTCAAGACTTCTTTTCTTCGAGTCGAAAACTTTAACCCTTTCTTTAGCCCCAAACTTCTTTTCACCAAGTCCCTTTGGCAAACACTCTTCAAAATAAGCACTTTCTTTCTGTTTCACCTTTTCCTCATCTCCTGTAGCATCAGCAGCACGATCATATTTATTATTCATGTTAGATTCCCCCTCTTTTAATGTGTCTTCATCTTCCTCTTCAGTGGCACAGGATGAACCACTCCTCTTCTCCCTTTTTGATAAAGGAGTGTCTTCACCATCGCTTAGATGTTCCTTATAAGAAACGTTCTGCTTATGCCGTGAAGACCTTCGTGGTTGCTGCTCTCCATAAATTCCGGATTTCAAACCAGCCTGAAGAACAGCATCATTGATGACCATATCTTCTTCAGAATCACTGCTGCTTTCAGAGACACTGCTTTCGCTGGATTCTACTACATGTTTCCTTTCTCTCTTACGCTTTACCTTTTCGGAGCGAACACCTGAAGAGCTACTTGCCTTTTTCTCTGTCTTTTGGAAAGGTTTAGCTTTGGAGTTTTCAGCTCCAACATTCCTCTGAAATCTCACTTCAGACATGTTAACATTCACTTTTTTGGGGGGAAATGCCTGCTGACTTAAGTTAGTTGGTGGTGGCGCTGGTGGTGCTCCACCTGGCACATTTGTGTCATAGGCAATGAAGGGCTTACTGCAGCCTTGACAACGAAGAGATCTAAGAAGAACTTCTCTATAATACTGGTACTTGACTGAACAAAATGGGCAGGCAGTCCAAAAAGTGGATCGGGCATCTGAATACCCTGGTGGAAAAGGTTTCTGTTGCTGTTGGCTCTGGAGATTAACGCCTGAAAAGTTGCCTCTGGAGTTGTTTTGAACTCCAGGATTTGAGTTCCAACTTGCCCTCTGCGGGGGCCAATGTGGTACACCTGTTTTACTCACAGAAGTCTTGCGTTTCAGGTCATGCATGCTCCGTTTGTCACGGTCCAAAAGTACTCTTTGAGCTTCACCTATCAGCTTAAAAGCAGCTTCTGCACCGGAAAACTTATTTTTATCAGGATGAAGTTGGAGAGCAAACTTCCTGTACTGCTTCTTAATTGTTATCTCATCCGCTGTTTGATCAATCTGAAGGATGCCATACCAGTCCATCTCAGTCCCAAATGATTTCTCAGCAGAGCAATGCACATCACAAACCATAAGCATCTGAGATATATTCTCCAGATCAGAATAGAGTTGTTGCGCCTTTATAGCAATCTTACGAGCCCCCACGAAATCCTTGCTCTGCATCTTCTTCTCAGCAATCGACTTGGCCCTAATGGCCTCCTCCTTATTGCAATCCATCACTAATCTGGAGAACCTGAGTTCACTTAAGCTGATTTAATAGTGCATAAAGCAACAGGAAACACTATAACCCCAAAAGCATGCTTCTTTATTGAAAAAAAGCCAAGTTTGATTTCCGTTCAATATCACAAGTCACATCCAGTTGAACCCTGCCAATTCTGCATCAACTTAAGAGTTAGGACCAATTAAAAGCCTTTAATCAACATAAAGAAAAATAAACAAGGTGTAAGCAATTACATGTGTGCAACGTTTCACCCCCCAGTATTACTTATTAAGTTGATATTCAAATTAAAGAAAGGTAATGTAAAATGCATTTTTTGCAGTTTAATAGTAAATCACTAAGCACCTACTTATGAAGTGAAACTTGAAAAAGGTGGGAGATGAAAAACAAAACAAAATCCTGAGTAATAACCAAATAAACCACGCAAATATTTTCATCACATATTAGAAAGCAACTCAACGAACTCCGTAAGCCACCCAGAACAACATTCAAAATAATTAATGAAAAACAGGAAACCATAGCTAAAACTGAAAAATAAATATAGAAAACCCACAATACAATGAATTGCTTTCTCAGGAAAACCATAGAATAATAAAACATTACGAATTAAAACAAAGGAAGATATAAGAACGCGAACTACACAACAAAATATATCCCATTTCCCGGAGCTAGACATAACCGCTTATCTCACAGTCCCCTACTCAACAGTCTCTTTGGAACCCAAATGAAATCCTTGAATTTATAGAATTTCAATTCCAAATATTTATCCTCATACTTCAAAAGCTAAATCTGTGTAAAGTCCATTCTCAAATTCTTGAATAGTGAGAATTTTCAAAGACCATCTCAAACTGAGACAATTGTAAATTACCTCAACCCGAACAATACAGAAAATTTGGTCCAACTACAAGGGTTGGTCCTATGCTAAACTACCAAACTAACCTGCAGCAATTACGACTTGTAAGTTTAATTTTGACAATAATAAACATTGAACTCTGTCCTAAACATTTAAATTTCATTCACAAATGAATTCATTTGCAAATAATCCAAACTTTTATTATTTTGTTTTTTTTTTTTTTTTTTTTTTTTTAGCCATTTAGTCCCGGAAAGTATGACAGTTCACTTTATAAACCAAAAACATTATACCAATTGCTCCCACAACGAAGCCTTTAACCCACATGCAATCCAAACCCAAAAGAACCCATCACATCACAGTCCAAAACGGGAAGCAAAACCCTTGTAAAAATTAGTAATATGGGGATGCAGAACCCTAATTTTACCCAAAACTCAAGAAATAATTTCGAAAAGTTCGAAAATTTTGAAAAACTACTGTAATTTGTTGACATATTTGAATCGCAAAAACAGACCCCCAAAAGCATGCGTAATTTAATACATCGAACAACCAGAGTCAAACATCGTTCTTCAAGCTAAAGGTGGAAGCTTGAACAACTTTGGGAAAACGCCGAAAAGTGATAAAAATGTCGCAACGAATTTAGAAACAAAAAACAAAAGGGTTTTGGAAAAGAAGCACTTACTCATTTGTTTTGGCTGAGAAATCACAGAGCCCGATTTGGGAGACACAGGATTCTGGAGGGACCTGGGGTTTTCAGAAGTGGGGAAGAAGAAGACCTATGATACTTCGGCTTATTTCTCTAATGCCACTCATATGGTCATTTGGGTTTATTGGTAATTAGAGTTGTAATTTATTTCAAATCCAGGGGCATTTTTGTTTGGTGAATTTTCGATTAGTCCCTTGTTCTGCCCCAATGTTTTTTAGTAAAGAACTGTACTTCGTTCTGAGAAAGAGCAACGTTGTGATTTCGTTGACAATGAACTGAAATTACAATTCCACCCTCACTGAAATTACCAAAAAGGACATTCATCAATTAGGGCATAGGAATTATCAATGGCGCGGGCCGGGCCCAACTCTTAAAGTTGGGCTCGAGCCTGACTTGGGTTGGACCATTTTGGAAATAGAGATATTTCGGGTCTTACCTGAAACTCGTTGACATGAATCAAAGTGAGCCCATATACTGAAAATATGCTTATATGGAGAGACGGAAATTGAATTCATTACTTTGCGTGTAATGGTGAATGCTTTTAACCTTATAAGCTACAACTCTCTTGCAAATTACAAAGGGCTAGTTTGGGATTGCCGTGTTTTTTTTTTTTTTTTTAAACTACTTTTGTTGTGCATTAAATAGAATCAGCTGCAAAATAAAGCAATTGACCGTTTGTTAAAATGTATTTTTAAAAGTGTTGTGAGTATAAAAAGTAGTATAAAAGCGTTGGTAAATTTTAATGTAAGGCAGTGACAAAAATAGACATGATAGTGTGGACAATGATGATGACAACGGTGGCGAGGGCAATGGTTGTGATGGTGATGGTGGTGGTGGTGATTCCAATAAAGGGGTGTGGTGGTTGGACTGCATAGGTAACAATGATGGTAAAGGCGGCAACAACGGTGATGGTGACAGTTGTGGTTATGGTGGCGGTGGTGGCAGTGGCAGCAACGATGGTAGTAGTAGTTATGATGGTAGTGGCGGCGGGTATGGTTATGGTGCGATTGCGGTGTGGTGATGGTGGTAACAATGGTGGTAGTAATGGAAATGGTGGTATAAGAGGATTGGGTTTATAGTGATAGATGGTGGTCGTCACTTTGTTCTCTAAGGATAACATTTGTATAGAAGAAAAAATAATGTCATCTTTAAAAATTAATGAGTATATAACATGAATTTAAAATGTTTATTAAAGGTTCAACTCCACTTTTTATTAAAGCAGCTTTTGAAAGCAACTTACAAGCTACTTTTAAAAGTTATTGTTTGGAGGCCATTACTTTTGAAATAATTAGAATATTTTATTTTTATCAAACATTTTTTAACTGTTTAACTTTAAAGTTAAACAATTTCTAATAAAAATAGCTTAAATAAGATACATAATAATATAACTGAGTTTGGTACGATTACCAAACCAATAATAGGATATTGATTACCGTACCAAACCTTCCATATGCTAATATTACCATTGTTGTGCGGCAAAGTTGGCTTGTCGAATGAGTTGGTTGGTAAGGTTTGATATTGGTCCTGTCAATTAATTTAGTATTTGATTGTTTCATTTGGACCCAAAATTTATTTTTTGTTTTAAGATTCATAACTATTTTCTTCTAGCCGAAAACACTTTTTTTTATTTTGGTGAAGGCCTTAAAAAGTGTAATAAAACATGATATAATGTACACATATTAAGATGTTAACACCTTCTTTAAACTTTGATGTAGTCGTACAAGACACCAAAAAGGAATCCAACTTTTGGACCAAACCAAAAAGGCATCAACGTTTTTTTTTTTTTTTTTTTTTTTTAAATTTTTATTTTAATGAAGGGTAGATTCATTACCAACAAGAAAAAATACAACAGCAGCCCAAAAACAAGTTAAGCATAAATAAAGAAGATGAACCACAAACACACAGATAACAAAGCTCCAAAGCCAACCTTGAAACCCAGCACACACAAACAAACCACATGAAAAAAGCTAGAAAGCTAAGGGCCTATTTGATATTCTATTTGAAAATTTTAATCATTTCTTAAAACATTTCTTAAGAATATTTTTTGAAAACAATTTTCTTTAAGACTCAAAAACTTGATTGGTTTGTGATTTAAAATTTTTAAATCTTATGGCTGAAACTAGACGAAGAGATCTTAAAAAGATGGGGTCATAGGAGAGGGAGAAAGAGGAGAGAGGAGGAAATAAACTAAGAAATGATTTAAGGAAAGAGAAAGAAGAGAGAGGATTGGACGAGATAGAGAGGAAGAAGAGTGAGAGAAAGAACCGAGAGAATGAAGACTGCGGATTGGAGGAGAGATGAAAAAGGTATAAAATAAAAAAAAGATGAGAGAGAAAGAAGAAAAGAGGAATATATAGATTTGGAGTGAGGGGAAGAGTGAGAGCAAAGAAATGAGTAAGTTTAAGTTTAAAAACTCTAAAAACTCAGTTCTTATGTTTTTAGAGAATAAACTATATTTTTAAGTTAATCTTGAGTTTAGTTTAAAATAGTCCTACCAAACAAGTTTTTAAGGCCTAAAACTTGAAAATTGTTTTTTAGTGTAAAAAGTTAGATTCAAGTAAAATACCAAATAGGCTCTAAGCTTCTTGAAGTTGCAAACGTTGTCGCCGATGCTAGAAAACCACACGACGATCATCTCGATCTGGCTCCCTCCACAAACATCTAGAATCACGAAAGCAAGAACCCAATAGTTGGGTGAAGAAAGAGGCCGCATCATCCTCCAAGGACCAGCACAAGGATCGTCGCCACGAGACCAAGGAAGCACGCTGGTAGAAAGAACTCACGAGCAACATCGCCAACAAGGGCAAACAACGGGGAGGACTAACAAGGGCCAAAAAGGGTGGTGATGCGAACACCCGATCTTTAGCCAAAGCTAGGGCTGGCGTCAACGCAAATCGATGAAAACGAAAACTACTCAAACGTAGGTGAGAAAGACTCATTGGGGGAGAGAAAGCTCTCAGAGGGAGAGAACGACCACTCCAAAGGCATCATTCACACACGTTTTGCAAAACTAAACTTCTTCTAGTAATCTACTATACCTATTACCTACCATAAACATTTATCATTCGCACATTTGGTATACCAAGCAGCAATTCGTCAAAATTCATGATACAAGTTAAAAGTTACAAACTAAGAGCATTTTCAATCAAGCTCTCTATTTTTAAGTCAAAATTTAGCTAAAAATATTAATTTAAGAGCTCCCTAAATTTCAACCATACTCGCAAATTTAGGAAATCATAAGAAATTAAGAATTGTGGACCAATAAATTCATATTTTATTTAAGATATTATTAAAACAATGGTAATGCTCTAAATCAAAGAGTCAAAATTACAAACCAAATGAGATGTGATTCCGAAATGTCGGGAAAAAGAGATTTTTCAATGTTGCTGAGAATACTGTCCGGTACACTAAGTGTCATAATACAATTGTTTGGAAACTAAAAAAAAGAAAAAAAAAATCTACCAAATTGTATTATGACATGTTTACCGGGCTATGTTTCTAGTACACTGCAAATTTTCTCATGAGGAAAAGCGGGCAGTGAAAAAGGGGGTGGGGATGAGGTTGTATGAGGTGGTGGATGCACTTATTCGTAGCGGAGCGATAGGATTAAGATGACTCACCCTTGGCATGGTAAGGGCGACGGAGGAAATACGGAAGGCGATGAACCACGGCGGCTATAGGTGGAGCCGCCAGGGTGGATGGAGTGAAAACCAAAAACCCACACTTGCTGCCTTGCAATTTCTACACATGCACATGTGATGCTGGAAGTTGGTTATTTAAACCCCATATTTTTTTTCTTAAACAAACGATATTATCTATACTGGAAGTTGGCTACTTAGCTAGTAAAACCGTAATACTAAGTGACCTCAACATTTCTATTAAAGCTCTAAATTTATTGATCCAGTCCAGTCCAGTCTAACCCAGTCCATCTCTCTTTTGTAATAAAATCGTTTTGTAAAACGTTACCAAACATACTCTCAACGAGCAACAAGAGCGCGTACGAAACCCAACTAAAAGGCAGCAAACCCAGAAGGAGGGCATGACAGATTAAATTAATGGAAGACACTTCCAAAAAATACTTTATCTACATACAAATTAGGAACCTGATTCCCTTTTGAAGGGACAAACTATAATTTACTGAATAGTTGGTTTAGGTGTTTTTATGCTCTAAGAAGCTGTACTAAAACTCTCTTGTCAGGCACTTAATTAATTTCAAGGCTGTTCCATTGGGCTACCACCAACAGATCCCTCAGCTGGTAACCCCACCTTTTCACCCTCCTCCGCCATTAATGATGGCTGAATATCCATGTCTTCGGATGCATTTTCTGGCATTGTCCCAGAAACCTGACTAGTATCGCACACTTTAGCTTCAGATTTGGACTCCTCTAGTGTTTCCAAGCTGCCCATAGGCCCTGCCTCCGACAAGCCTTCGATGTTGTCACCCTCCACAGCCATGTTAACTGGAGGCTGATCCACATTTTCAGATGCAACTTCTGGGATTGTCCCGGAAACCTGAGAAGCATCAGCAACTTTAGCTTCGGATCTTGATGACTCTTGTGATTCGGTGCTGCCTACAGGCCTTGCCTCAGATAAGCCTTCAACACCATCACCCTGATTGATCAAGATAACCGGAGTTTGATCCATGCTTTCAGACACATTCTCTGGCAATTCCACACAAACGTGAGAAGCATCAAATGTTTTAGCTTCAGATTCCAACTCTGCTTCAGACGAGCCTTTGACACCATCATCCACCATGGTCGAGGTAACCAGAGGCATATCCACAGATTCACACACAACTTCTGGCTCCCTCTCACAAGCATCAGGGGCATTCATCTGAGTATCCTTGTCGGCTACAGTTGTTTTTGGACCCTCCGTCACTGAGCTGCCATCTAGAACCTCAGATGGATGATCCACACCTCTTCCTTCTGTCTCTAAGGAGGATGCAGGCAGGTCAACGTCCTCCGCCATTCTATCTTCTAGCAGCACCATGCCAACCTGAGTCGTACACATGATATATACATTACTAATGAAATTAAGAGCAATAAACCAACTTTTTGATTGTCTGTGGACATTTGTATGCATTTGAATTTCACAAGTAATTGTTATATGCTTTGAGATATTACAGTTTATAATTCTGTTTAGTAGGAAGCTCTGAGATAAGACAGGTTTTGTTTTGCTGGGTGAAAAGAGGAGCGGGTGTGGTGGTGGTGAGGTTCGCTCTTGTAATTTTGAAACACAAGCCTAGCTTCCAGCATTAAGGTACACACCTATTTATTTGAAAAAAATACAATTGACAAAAAAGTGTTTATCTTAGTTCCTAATGAGTGCAACGAACCTTGGATGCATCAGAATGATCACGTGTCTCAGGTTCAGAAATCAATGATTCCAACAGCGGCGCTGAACTGCTTATAGGATGCTTCTTGGATAACTGCTGAACCTCCTCTTCTGAATCAACACTTTCTTTTACAAGCAAATCCCCAGAAGATCTGGGTGTTTCCATTAGATGACCCATCTCATCTTCCTTCCCAGTTGATTCCTCAAGTTGTACTGAGCTGCCATCTTGACCTTTCTCAGAAGAGCCCTCAGTATTTTCCTGCTCTTTTGTCAAGGAAGATAAAGGCAGATTTTCTAACATCCTTTCGGGCACAAACGTGTCAACCTCAGAGACAACAATTTTATCAGAAACTAAAGCTTCAGATGCGTCCCCCAACATTATTGATCTGGCTGGACTGCTTCCTTCCTTAACTGCAACAGTAGATGATGGCACAATAACATTTTCTGATATATTTTCGGGTCGGAGCTCACTAACCAGAGAAACATCCATTTCAGTATCAGATCCTTTCGATTCTCCCAGTAAGTCTGATCTCCCACCTAAATGTTCCATAGATGTTCCATCAATCTTGTCTTCTTCCACTGGTACTGGACTGCCGAGTAGACACTTTCCAGATATGTCACTATCTCCGTCTGGTAGATTCTCATCAATCTGAGATGAATGAATTAGAGCATCTCTTTCGGCTCTAGAAATTTCTGGTTCATCCACAGGTAATGAGCTGCAAACTTGAAAAGTCTTGGATAAATCCTTAGTCATCCCCTCCTCAGTCATACCTTCTGATAAAATATTTTCTTGCACAGATCCATGAACCTGAGATAAATCTATTTGAACTGTTAAAGCTCCAGAACCCTTGACGTCTTCCAGTAGTACTGAGCTGCAACTTGGCCTCTTCTCAGATGAACCCTCAATCTTTTCTTCCTGCATATTTAAAGATGAAGGAAGATCAATTTTTTCAGAGATATGTTGTGGCGATTTAACATCCATTTCAGTGACACAGTGATCCCGATCAACTGGAGATTGTGAGCTGCTACTCTGGCATTTCATGGATGAGCCCTCCACTGTTTCCTCTCCCCCTACAGAAGATGACAACAAGACTTCTGATTTATCTTCTGATACAAATTTACCATCCTGAGAAACTTGAGCTCTGTCAGATGATTCATGAATTTTTCCCGCCACTATCAAAGAAGATGAGGGTAAAACCATTTCCAATACTTCTTCATGTGGACAACTAACAGCATGAGAAATATCCATTTGATCACCCTCAGCAGGGACCACTTCCTTATTGCAAGCATCAATACTACCATCCCCAATCATTTCAGTTCCAAGTTCCAAGATGCCCTTTTCAGAAGGAATAACATGCACAGTGGTATTACTTCCTGAAGCACCACCAACTGATTCATGAGAAGCTTCAGAATCAACAATCTTGGATGAAATTTCTGAATTTAAACAAATATCATTAACAACTCCAGATTCTGTAAAGGGCATGTCAACTTTGTCAAGAGAACCCCGTCCAGAATCAATATTTAGCATTGAGGGAATAATTGTGGAATTCTCATGGCTCAGAGGAGAATATTGTGTACAACCTTCTGAAGCAGGTTCATTCTTTCTTCCAGGGTTATTCTCAGCCATAACAGGAGGCACTACATCCCCTAAACCCACAGACGAGGGTGCACTTTCTCCAGGACAAACATTTTCAGATGACGTGAGCACAATGGTTTTTCTATCATGAGGGGAAGATTCTCGGGACTCTTTTGAAGAATGCTCTGATTTGTCTGCTGAATTTATTTTGGTCATTTCAGTAACACCAGGAGCAGCAAGTGAATGATCTGGACTTGAAGTAATAGGTGAAGGGTCTTCAGAATGACAGCCGGCATCCTCAGTAATACAAGGGGATATTGGATTCTCTTTAGCAAAACCCCCCTTTTTGTTTTCAGAATCAACCATGGCAGGAAGCCCCACCTCGCTTGACTCGAATGGGACCCTAGGAACAGGAGGCGTAACACCAAGATGAAGACTGGCATTATCAGTATCCTTGGAAATTAAAGGGTGCTCAACAGAAGAGGATTTATGAGACTCTACTGAAAAAGATTCAATTTTCTGTCCAGAATCTCTCCCAATCACCTCAGGATGCTCAATGTTACTTTCCAATACTAACGATGAATTCATCTCCCCACCAGAGGAGCCTATACTAGAAGCAGGCACATCAACATCTCGAGCCAATGTCTGAACAACAGTATCTGTTTTACTCACCATAGTCGAACCATCAACACAGAGTTGTTTTGAGTCTTCCAATTCTTTAGTGGAGCCTACAGCTGCCTTGCCCTCGTGTTGGTCCATATTTGTGATGGGAACATGGGTTTCATTCAAAGCAGGTGGCTTGTCCCTCTCCCCTTCTGCACTAACACCAGTCCCGGATTGCTTCTCGTAATTTGCTGGAAGGTCAAGTACATGGGCTGCTGTTTCCAAAGTTGACACAATTGGAGATGCTTTATCCTCCAAACATTGGTTTTTGGCTAATTCCACAGGAGCCTTACTTGATACAGGTACACAAGGGACAACCCTACCTTCTCTCCCAGATGACTCAGGAATTTTAGCTTTTGACAAACGTGTTCCAGAAAAGACCTCCTTCATCACACGAGCAACATCACTTACATCAGCAGTCTGGATACGGCCCAAAGCAGAACTCTTATCAGAGAATCCTGGAGGAATGTCAAGTGTTGACGAAGAATTTGAAGGCTGCTTACTGTGGGTTGAAAAGACTGGCTCCTCTTTCCTCTTTGAATCATGACTCACTAAACTGCTAGCTAAATGTGCTTGACTTGCTTGGGCCTGAGAACCATTTGTCAACTCCTGTCCATCAGTACCCTGCTTACTTCTCAGTGCAGCAGGCTTACTCCCGAATGAATCAACAGATGCATTCTGTGATTCAAACCTTAAGTTTGGATCCTGACCTGCTGGACCATCAGAAACAGAAGGTAACACCGGAGCCTGCTTCCTTCCCCTACGACGGGGTGCTTCGGCTCTGTTTGAAGTCTTTCGACCTTGTCTTTTGACTTGTACTGTTTCAGAAGGGCAAGGAGTGAGAGATTGAGAAGCTAGAGGAGCAGAAGGGTTGGTAGGCATTGACTGAGAGCTAGGAGCAGTCTTAGCAACATCATAGTTTGCCTCACTGGTGTTTTCCACTGCTGGAGGTGCATTTACGGGAATTGGAATAGCAGGTGCTGCAGCACCTTTATTCACTGTAACAGTAGAATTGCATGTGACAACCTTTTGACTTTCTCCCAATGCAGGACCTGTCAAATGTTAAATTAATTCATGTGAGGAAAATATAATGATGAATTCAGTTGTAAACAAATAAAAATTCAGTCGTTCATAAATGCACAGTATTTACCAAGGGATCTGACGGATGTATCATGCATCATTGTTGAGCTTGTTATTTGCTTGGCTCGGGCAAAATTTACCGACTCTTCGGTTAAGTTCAGATCCTGACCAACTAAATCATCAGCCTCTTGCTTACTTTGCATGGCAATGTCTTTCCTTCCAGATGAATCCCCAGGTTTATCCTGTGGTTGCAGATTGGGTTTCAAATCTTGACCAACTAACACATCACTAACAGCAGGTGATATTGGCGCCTGTTTCCTTCCCCTACGCCGTGGTACTCCTACGTCACCTTGCGCCTTCCGGTTTTGCCCTTTTGTTTGCACGGGTACAGAAGGGGAAGGAGAAGATTGAGACAAAGGAGCAACAGATGGAGAAGAAAGGGCTGGCTGCGAACTCAAAGCTACAGCATCACCAACTTGGTGATCAGCCCCACTCACAACTTGTAAAGGAGCAGAACCAGAAAAAGAATCAGGGTGTTGGACTGCGGAAGTACTAGAAACAGTTCCACTCATGCCAATGGCTTGATTTTCTAGTGGATTCACAGATGTGTTCTGTGATGCTTCATTTTGTTTTGGATCAGGACCAGATACTCCACCAACACCAGGTGAAATTGGAGCCTGTTTCCTTCCCCTACGCCTGGGTGCTTCTGGTCCACTTTGAGTCTTCCGACCTCTTCCTCTTGATTGTGCTGATGGAAAAGGGCCAACAGTGGTCGTCTGAGAATCAGGAGTAACAGAAGGTTTAGGAGAAATTGGCTGAGAACTAGGTGAGGCCACAATACTAGTATGTTGCACAATTCCTCCAATACTCTGTGCGTTAGCAGAACTAGTTGATGAACCAGGGACCAAGTTTGTGGCAGGGCTAGATGCCATCCCTCTTTGCAACCCAGTATCCACTTTAATAGTTCCAGAAGGTGCTGTAAGAGCCATCGCAGTTGGTGATTGAACTAATGTTGCTCTTTTTGGCCTTCCACGGCCTCGCTTAGCTGGTGGGGTAACCTCTTTACTTTGTTGCATCTGGGAAAGGTCCACAGAGGGTGACAATATGTGTTGTGGGAGTGGAGCAGGAAGTTCTGTTTCACAAACAGCCACCACAGACCCATTGTCACCTTTTGGCATGTTTGACTCTCTAACTTCTTCTTTTGTTTTTGTGGGGGAATCCGGAGATTCAGCCTGACATAACTTTTCAAATTCCTCTTCTGTCCATTGCTCTTCATATGAACGCACCTAAAAAGCATTCAAAGAAAAGGGTTCATAATCAATTAGCAGGTTTGTGGTATAAGAAACACAAGGATAGAGAGGAAACATTTATGCTACTAGAATCCAATATGACAAACAAACCTCTCTTGCCCGTTTTCCCCGGCCATAACGTTGAGTATCAAGGCCCCCGATAGACCCACCCTTCCGCTTCACCCCATCATTAGACTTTTCACCGGTTTTTGGAACCTCATATATCTTCATTGCTTCACAGAACTCCTTCAAGTCATCATCTGTAACAAGGCGAGAAGGCAAGGGAGGCAGAGTCTCAGAACTATCCATGCCTTGTACACATACAAACTTTCTCCATGTTTCCTGCAAAATTAAATTATTTAAAAAGCTGCCACTTAAGAGAAGTAAATAGCTTTCGATAATATACAAGGATACTTGTACAATGTAAAACCAAAGATACAGACAGCATTGACTGCAAATGATTAAGTAGATACCATCTCTTGTTCTCGCCTTCTTCTGTCAACTGATTCAAAGACATCAATTTCTGGCTCACTGCAAGAAAAGAGGGAACCATTGATATTCTACTCCAAATAAAAAATCAAGCGGAAAAAAAAAAAAAAAAAAAAAAAAAAAAGAAAAAAAACAAACAAACAAACAAACAAACAGATAAATAAGTAAATAAATTTTGCTTCATTTGAAAGGGGGTAGCTTTTCAAACAAGTGAAAGTAATAATGACATTTAAACCAGTGACAAACAAAATCAGGCAGGAGACCAATGGTTTTGCAATTTAATCAGCAACAAATTCCAACACGCTAATGACTTTTGATTGTGAAATTTCCAGACCTCATTTTGTAGATAATTCTACCTGGAGGATAAATATATAAAAAATAGGGCAGTAAACTCATCATTGCTTATGACAAACATTAAATATCAACAAAATCAAAGAAAACAATTAGGTACCCTAGTCTACAGTGGCTCCATCTTTTCAAGAAACCCATGCATGGATTTTTTTTTTCTTTATTATGATGGACATGCTTAAGCTGGAACAGGAACGATGCATCTAACTAGTCCACCTTATTTAGATGAACAGTCGCATAAAACTATCTACCTGCGAGCTAAAAGATCATTTAAGGCATCATCATCTAATACAGGTGCAGCTTCCTCTTTCTTACACTCACGCAAAAGGGTCTCCAAATATTCTCTTCGATCTTCAGCACTGTGGTAAAAAGAATTTCAAGAAAACTTAGAAACAGCTTTAGAAGTATGCAAGAGAGCTAGTATATAGGCAACTAACCTTGTATTGTTGTCAAAGAAACCAGCAGTAATGCTCTGATTCGCAACTCCCAGCTTGTGCTCAGCTGCAGCTCTGACTTGTTCCTCAACAGTTTGAACCTTGTGCAAAAGAAGAAAAAAAAACTCAAGCAGTTAGATATAAGACTCCAAATTAGGGACAATTTAATTTCAAGACGTAAATAGAAGAGAAAGAGTGGTTATAGCTTATAGATGTACTTTTGTCTTATAAACAAAGGGGAAGTAATAATGGGGAAGTGCCTACCGTTTCAAATCGAAGCACAAGTACATCCTTCTTCTGGCCAATTCTGTGAGCCCTTGCCTGTGCTTGCAAATCAACCTGAAGATTTACCAACCAAAAAACTAAAAACTTTAGACTTGGAATTGTATGTTATAAACTCAAAATTTAAGTTAATGAACAGTAATTTCGTAAATTGCCTGTGGATTCCAATCAGTGTCGAATATTATTACTGTATCTGCAGCTTGAAGATTTACTCCTACACCACCAGCCCGAATGCTATCAAAATCATACGAATGTCAGTACCAATAACAGGCAAGAGCAAATGCAGACACACATCAAGATATATGAACAGCACATCAAAGCTTTTATAGTTTCCATTTTCTACTTTCTAGCAAACCCCTAAAAGTGGAATCAAGCACAAAGCAGCCTAGCTTTAAGGCCAAGAACATGACAGTAGCACAACTCAGTGACATTAAAAAATTAATGCTGGATTTTTAGACCCTATATGGGAGTGTTTCTGTATAAGGTGCATCTGTTAGAGGCACATAAGAACTTTCATAAAAAATGAAATGCATCCTCCATCTGCACCTAGCGGTGCTTCCTAAGAAAGTAATAAAGTGCTCCTCTCAACCCCAAAAACCTATGTCTATTTCAGACAAACGAAATAAAAGGCACCCTTATCTGAAAGTCGTTTTGACACCACCAAACACGCCCTTTTTTGCTTCCACTTCATATGTAAATCTAAATCTCACCCCTTATTGACTTCTCAGGTAAAAATATAAAAGTGGAAAAAAGGGGGAGGGGGGATGGTTATCTTATAACCTCCAAGAACCCGAGGTTCCAGTAACTATTGAACCACCTAGTCAAAGCATACAAAAATATTTACACAAAACATGAAGAATCACCTGAGAAGAAATATAAAAAAGGGAGAATCCGGGTTGTTGAACATATCAATGAGGGCACCGCGATCACCCCCAGATGTATGTCCATCCAGCCTAAGGTACCGATATTGTTTATAGTTAAGATAATCCTCCATAACATCAAGTAGCCTAGTCATTGTGGAAAAGAAAAGAACCTACACAGTGACAAGTTTCATTAAGTTGTAGTCCAATGTCAAACCAAAAAACTCGAATATTTGAAAGAGACATGAATACATATTAAAGAATGAGAGGATAGTTAAACAAAATATTCATGTGGCTAGAGACAGGAAAAAAAGTCTTCCATACCCTATGATCTGTCTCTTTTAGCTTGGGAAGCAATCGATCTAGCATCTCAAGCTTCCCACAAAGCCTTATAACTGGGGGTAGATAATGCTTTGGTATTAAGTTATCAACCTACAAGAAGCAATAAGATAAAGAAGTTTATATTAATTGGGAACTCAGGAAAAACAACGGAAAGCCTTGAGAGCACAAGATAACAATGCTTCTCCTCCCTTTCAGTATCTTTAGGAGAGCAAATAAGAACTTAAAATGAACAGGTAAAGAACATACCTCCTCTGCATGAAGCTGGCTGAGATATGGATGATTACATATATTTCGAAGCTCCATAACAGAGTTGTGCACTGACCGCGCCTGCAACCAATATGCAGATATTATAATAACAGATGCATTGTAATTCACCAGTCTTAATGAAAGTGGAATTAAAATACCTTGGAATTTCCAATTGTACCCAAATTGTCTTCTACCCTCTTCATTAGAAGCTTCTGATAAGCAGAAGCCTCACATCTTACAAGTCTCTCAATCTTTTCAGGTAGTTGATTCTCAACCTGCCAAAAAGAATATAAAATTCCACAACATTAAACATAGTGACTTGCCATAGTCAAGTTTAAGAAAATAAATGGTTTGTTAATGATAAAACAGAAACTTCAATAAAACGTCAGCAAGGCCCCAGAAGCAATATATTTTATACCAAAATTTCTCGATGTAACAAACACCATAACAAATCAAATACAACCAGTAAAGGCACTAAGAACCCAAATAAAATATTCAGGAGTCAAGTCATATTGGGCCTCATGATGAGGCCCTCATCAATCATATGATCAACTTACATTTGCATATCCTACTTAAGCAGCCAAGTCTAGACGTGCCTTCTACACAAAAGTAATGAAATTAACAAGGATTTTGTTGTTCAGCAGCCATCTCGGCATTCCTAGTATAGAACTAGCTAAATCCTTTACGAGCACACGTAGCCCGGATAAGAGGCTGGACTGGCTTATTTAAGAATTAGTCACATGTTTGGTAGTTACATAGACTACAATGGGCAGGTCCACTTAAGAGAAGACGCGGGGGTTCCACCCGCTTATTCTGTCTGCTTATTTTGGTAGGGTTAAGCCGGGATACATTTTATCAGCTTTTATCAAACTCAGACTACGTTATCTAAGTTTTATTATCAAATGAAGGAAGCCAAAGAACAAAGCTGGCTGCAGTTGAAATGTATGGCTTGGGGCTATGAATTATTAATTTCTGGATAAAAACTGGATGCAGGTGATAAAAGTTGGCTTGGAATAAAATAAATGAACTTATTTAACTGAGTTTATTGTTCCCTCAAAAAAATAAAAATAAAAATAAAAACTGAGTTCATTGAAGAAACAAAATCTATACTATTTATCGATGTTCAGTTTACTTAAGACATTTCTTTCATATTAATTAATTTTTGTTACCTCAGATGTTTCAATATATTTGGAAAATTATCGTAGTTGATATACATATATATATATATATGGTCATTTAAGTCTTAAGAACTACAGCAGTACAGTTCATATGCTAAATACAAGATAACAATATATAGAAATTTATCTAATTTCTTAGTTCAACACTGAACAAACATAAGAAAATACTAGATTGGGTCCAATTAAGGTCAGACCAGCCCAAAATAATAGTTCAGTCCAGTCTAGTCCTGCCCACTAAGGAGCCCCTTAGTTTCTAAAATGACTGGGATGTATGACATTCTCATTGAAAAGGCACAATGTTAGCATTCCAAGTCATTTACAAAAGTTATGATGACACAAAAGTTTCCCTGCCCGGAGAACCAACATAAATGGATACACAAAGAACTCCAGAGAACCACAAGCATGGTAGAACCCCAAACACGGATGCATGCCTGTATGTCTACACATCATAATAGGGATACTAAATCCACACAAGACATAAGAATCCAATATGGCAATATGTACCAAAAAAGCACTTTCCAAATGGCAAATGCTATTGATAAGCTAAAAACACATTTTCGGTACCTTATGCTTCAGCCTACGGAGGACAAATGGTCGAAGTACTTGGTGAAGACGGTTTATGATCAATAAATTCTCTTCCTCAGACAGCAAGGCCTTGTCAACATAAGCCAACAACATGTAACTATTAGATTTTAATGTAACAGGAGTCATAAGAGAATGTCAATGACTCATACAATCTTCCAAAGCTTACTTGCTCAGCTGAGTTATCACCACTACTTTCAAATGGTTTGTTGAACCACTGAGAAAAATCATCTGATGAATTAAAAATATTTGGCAACAAGAAGTTTAACAGCGCCCACAACTCCTCGAGATTATTCTAATCAAACAGAAATACAAGGTAATCAGGATACCACATTAGTACGCCAACCGAGGTAAGACAATACACATTTACTACACCATAACGGAAAATGAGTGCAAACAACAACAAAAGAAGGGCACAAGATAATAAAAGCCTGAAACCTGTAATGGGGTTCCAGTTAACAGCAATCTGTGAGAGCTCTGATAATGCTTCAACTCAGCATTTAGCTTGCAGGAAGCATTCTTTATCCGGTGACCTTCATCAATTATTATATAATGCCAATGTATTTTGCTTAGTTTAGGTCTGTCATGCTTATTCATCAGATACTCGTATGTCGTAAGGAGAACATTAAATTTCCGTTGAACTATTCTTTCCCTGCAATGTAAAGTAACTCCTGAGCCACTGTATACCAAAAGTATAACACAAAATGAAGTAGCTGTTTGGTTTTATGTGATTACTTGAATAGCCTACGTCTCTCCTCAGGGGTGCCAGCATAGACAATTCTAAGAATACTAGGGGCCCAAAAGTTAATTTCTGTCTCCCATCCAGGTAAAACTGAAGATGGCACAACCACTAGAAAAGGTCCTCGGTCATTTTTTGTTTCCATCAGGTAACAAATTAAAGATATTACCTACAAACAAACATGTTACAGAGTTTACATGTGTAAACAGGAAACAAAATGCCATAAGTCTAGGTAGATCGAGTATCAATCCCTACCTGAACAGTTTTACCTAGTCCCATTTCATCAGCCAGAATACCATTCAAATGATTGTTGTATAGTGACACCAACCACCTTAAGCCATTCATTTGATACCTGAAGATCAAAAATACTGTTATTGATCAAAACACTTCCTCAATTTTTTCCAATGGATACGATAATTCTAAAATTGTTCTTAAATTAGACCATTTTAAAGTTGAGGAAAATAAAATTCAAACGTTTATCCATCCCCAACCACCAAAAGTATATTATATTTACAAATATATTAATATGACAAAGCACATTCTACTCACTCTCTCAATTTTCCACCGTTAAGAATAGATGGCTGCTCAGCGACAGTCTCTTTTATACTGCAAAAGTCAACGTTGATTGTAAGATACTTTGGCAGACCGTGTAAAGGAGAAAGCAGTACAAATGACAGCCTCAAGAAAGCAAGACTTTATTTCTATAAAGAATTAATGTTCCAAGAGCTATGGTCAGAAAGGAAATTTTTTAAAGAGGGATTAGTAAAAGGAACCAGAGCTTAGCTCAGTTCAACCACCACTAAATAAATGTTAGGTAGTGAGGGATAGCTATTCCAAAGCAGCAAATAAAGTTTAATAAACAATAAACCCAAGATAAAGAAGCCATATCAGTACCTATGAGCCATCAAATAGTACTTCTCATTGCTCTCCATGTAATGCTGCAAAACAATAACAAAATTAGCGGGGACTTAACTAGGAAGTGAAGTGCACAGAGAATAAACTTGCCTTAGCCTGGTCACTTTCATCTTCATTTTCAAAAGTAGGCTCACTCTTCTCCACAACACTTGCAGTTCCACTATCATCCATATCATGCTCAAACCGGCTTGCCAAAGCCTTTGCATCTCGTAGTTTGGAACCAAGCTTTTGAAGATATTTCTCAGTCTCTTTGAGAAGTTGCTTAACACGGTCAGATTTGGCATCCTAGCATGAGTTCCAAAAATGTTAAGTAAAAAAGAGTAAACTTAAGATGCAATGCCGAAGTCAATAAAAGTTTAGAACATACCTGCACCATTCGCAGATATCCCTCCACGTCATTGATCTTCAATAAATTTATCTTCTCACGTTGGATCCTATCAATCTTCTCACGATGGATGCGTTCCTTCCTTTTATGGAACTCCTTCACATATTTATTGAAAACCTTCCAGCGCTCTCTCTTAAGTTTAAACACATCATCCAGTCTTTCCCTGAAGTCCAGATTAGAAAGCAAGTGAGAAAACCGCACAGCACACTTTGGAAACTGAATTGACTATGAGAAATAGAATAAATGACTACTACAGCTCCTCAAAAACATAGAATGCTAAAAATGTTGACACGCACTGGACAAAGATAAAACACGTACTTGTGAACCTCGATATCACCAAAGAACTCCTTTTGCCTCTCCCGAATTCTCTTTTGTCGCTCTTCCTTCATCTTTTGCTCAAACTTTTCAAGCTGTTTAATCCTCCTACCATGTCTATATTTCTTACAACTTCTCAAGTGATCCATTTCAGTACTGATTGGTTTGAAGAAATCACCCAAAAATTCACTGCCAAAACGAGTCAAAACATGGTTTTTAAGTGTCTGAGAAATAAAACAAATTATACAGAAAAAAAATTGCACTAATTAGACTGAAAAGATAAATATATACTCCCTCTGTCCCAAATTAATGGTCCACGCTTCCTTTTCAGGAATCCAAAAGAATTTTACCCACTGAAAAACTTGAATAATTTCTTTCCACTTTTTCCACAAGCAGTCATCTCTTTAAATGAATTTGATACGAAATACTTCATAATTTTAGATTTAAAAATAAGAGAAACAATTGAATGCAAACACCTGAGAAGTAGGAAAGCATTAAATGGTTAAATTTTTATAGAAAAGCATTAAAACATTTCCAAATAATTGGGTAAGAAAGCATTAAAGCGGTACTTAAAATTTATGTTTCTGCAGCACCGATAATTTTTTAAAGGGACAGAGGAGTAATTGGTCTTCACTTGGAAGCCTGTATAGGATAATCAATAACCTCCGGAGACGGCGTTGCAGCCCCAAGAGTTGTAGTTTTTTCAGTTCTATGACGCTTTTTGTTTTTGCAGATATATCTTCAGAGGAGCTCACATTTTCCTACAAGTAGTAAAACGCACTACATGAGGCACAAACAGTATTAAAAATAGGATAAATGAACCTATCACACCAGCCATCTAGTTGAATTTATCTTTTTGCAAAGATATATTCACGAATTTCACATATAGATGAGAATTAAGTAAATATAGGATAAGCATTTGGTCAAAACATGACACGGAGATCATTTAACAACTTCAAGAATACAGAGCAAACAAGATAAGTAGTTGAGTAAACTCCTTTCCATAACGGATGTATTGTTTGAAGGGTGAGTTATAGGAATAATGAAAGCACATGAAAAATAACAATAAAATAATTATCCCTTCAGCGATGTGAACATTACGATGTGCCCAAACCATTTCCTGTGGAACTCTGTACAGCACCATGTAAACACAGTTGTGATGCAATTCATAACAAAACAAGCACGGCAGTGCATGGTTGGTTATGTTCTCTTTTATGCATCTCTTACTACGTGATCTGTGCTTCATACAAGCTATGACGTGCCAACTTACTGAATAAGTAAACTGGCCCAAATAATTTGATTCTTCTATTCTTCCAGCAGAGAGATGCACCTATGATCTGTTGGGTTTTTCCAGCCCATGATGTGTTGTCCTAAGTCTATTAGGAATTATAGACTTAGAAGATTTAGTGGCTTTCCCAATTGGAGTTGTTTATCCAATTGGAGTTAGTTTCTCAATTGGAGAAAGATTCATAATTAGATTCAAATTAAGAATAGTAATCCTTATTGAAGAAGACCCTTATTATGTCTATATAAAGGGGCTATTGTACTGGTTTTGAATGGGAGCAAAACAATAAGTTGTATACCACTCAAGGGATTAGAGTGAGAGAATATTGTAAGGGCAAAGTGTGTGCAAGAGAAGAGAAAAGAGATAAAGAGTGTATTTCTTGTTCTTGTTCTCTCGGGTTTATTGTCAAGTTCTTAATTCTAGAGACTTGGCAAGATTATTGGTTGTACTCATTATTGATATGGTGAAAGATTGTTGTTGCTGTCCCGTGGACATAGGCACATATAGCCGAACCACATTAATTCTTTGTGTTACTTATCTTGGTTATTTTGTTTTTGATTTCCCGAGTTTGTTTTGTTTTTCCCATTCTTAAGCGCAAGATTCACAACATGATCAAGTAATTTTAGAGCTATTGCCTTTAAGCCCGACCCCCCAAAACCTTCTTAATGCTACTCTAACAAAGAAAAAAACCACAAAATCTATACATGGTTAACTTTTCTGGATGGCTCCATTGTTTTCATAGAAGACATACATGGCACATGGCATTCTGGACATTGTTCCATATTAACCACTTAAGTTAGATATATTATTCTTTTAAGTCAAAAATCAATCATTCCCCATGAAACTTCTAACACAGATCGATCAGTTTTAAAGTACACATCAGCATAATACTTTTTCTAAATAGTATAAACTACTCTAATTTGGTACAGAGGGGCTCAAACTTGGGAGCCAAATGGCCTAACCAACATCTGCATCAGCATAATTCTACTTGAAATGTGTGAAGATGATCCCTTTTGTATTTCACAAAAGTCCAGTTAGGGAACTAAGGTATCGCTGAATTTCAGCTTTACAGCAACCCCTCAAACCCCAACAACCCCCCTCCCCGGCCCACCCCTCTTTCTTTTCCCCACGAGAAAAAAAAAAAAAAAAAAAAAAAAAAACCTCAGTAACTACAAATTAAGACCATAACAACTACCAGGCAAGAATTAAGAAAATTATGTTTTGGGGTAATAAAAGAACAACCAATATTTGAAGACACATAATGCTTTTATAACAGACCTTTAACTTGTGGAAACATGTCACAATTTTTTGCTTCGCTTTTTGTTGTTTTAGAATCCAAGTTTGTTCATCCAAAAGCTGCTTTTTCTGCTTATCCATAATCCACTTCTCTGACATAGTGTAATTTGGTGAAGGTGGCAAGTCAGTATGGTTGTCGTTCTTTACTTGTCCTGCAGTTGAAAAAGGTCTTTTTCAGAGATTCATAAATGATTTCTTACTCTCAAAAAGCATTTCTTTTGAAATACAAATACCTATGAACCATCTACACCATAATTACCAGAAGTAGCAAGATCACACGAAAGAAAAAGGACAGATTGATTTAAATATATTGTTCTCACCCTGAGACATATGTTTCGGCATGATCTGAGCATCCTTTGATGCAACTGCTGTGTGTTGGTCATTTCCAATTCCAGAAATTGGTTTCCAAGGATCTCTGAGTGAAAAAGAAGAGGTTTGGCTAGCCCTTGCAACTTGCAAATGTCCATTTTCCACATTGTTCAAAGGATTAATGACAGTTGAACCACTCCTTGCACCTGAAGATTCGGGATGCTGTGATGCAATAGTTAAACATGCCGGCGAGATTGTGGTCTCCTGGGTCTGTATCTCAGATTCTGGTTTCTGTAAACCAAGAAGATGGTTTCTTTCTTCTGCAAGTACAGAGTGATCTGGAGGTGGGCCATTCTTTTCTTCCATTTTTGGGTTTTCGGTTTCTTTGGACAAAGAGTTAGACTCAGGGAATTTTCCAGTGGACAAGGCACTGGGCAGCATTTTATCAGTGTCCCTCTCATTGTTAAGCCTTCCATATGGTGTAGTAGCATCAGAAATGATATTTGGCTCATTTGAAAACTGTGTTTTTCCTTTGTGGTCGATGAACTCTTTATGAGGCCCATCTGTATTGCCACCTGAAATTTTTTACATTAATACATCAAGGCCGATAATACAAAGTTATTCAACTCTGGGACAGCAAGTCAGTAAAAATTGAGGATTTAGAAAAAAATGAAAATAGTTACCTTCTTTAGGGAAAATGTTACCGAGTGCAATTTCAAGATGTAGCTTCTTTGGCATCAAACCATTTCTGCACGCAAAACACCAGAATTTAACCCAACTAAGACAGATTTGAACTGGATAGCATCTTGACCAAATAGGAGAACATCAGATCCAAAATATAACTATCTACCTGAAGGCTAAAAAGACAAGGCACTGCGCTCTGAGCTGTTTCAACTGCTGTTCCTGGAAAGGTGTGCCAGGAGATCCAGAAGCCAAGTGAACTTGAGATTTACCAGTATCTCTCATAGCTGCACTTCTCAGCACACTCATTTCTACTGCACTATTTTGCCTGCCAGCCTATGAACAAATGTGTCAAACGCAAATTACAGCACATGCACAAGCTTTCAAACAGCAAAGGAGCAAATAATTTCATGTGCGGAACAGACTTCCAGATAATATACCGGTATTAACTAAACATGAGGAATGCCATTTAAGCAAACTTCTAAAATGAAAAAAAAAAAGAAAGATCTAACTCAGACAAACCACATGCCATATACACATTCGTAAATGGGTTTTTATCACAAATGGTCCTTGGCATTGATCCAACTCCTCATTTTGGTCCCTCAATTTCAAAATCGATAAATTTCGCCCCTGACTTTCACCAGCGCACATCAATTTGGTCCTTCCGTTAGAATTCCGCAAATTTTTTGTTAGTGTGCTGGTGTGGCACACAATGAGTCCCACTAATCCAATCATATTGTGCCATGGGGATTATTCAATAAAAACCATTTTTGTATAAGATTTGAAACTAAAATTAATAAAACAAAATAAACACTAATAAAAAAGGAAGGTACAGCCCAAATGAATACAATTGGTTTGGAGATGTGGGTTTTGGTGGAGGAAGAAGAGGAGGGTTTCGAACTCTCGGTGAATGCAGAGGAAGAAATCAACGAGTTCTTGGAGCCATTGGAGGGAGAGGAGGTTCCTGGAGGAAGAAGAGAGGTGGGCCGTGGACGAAGCAATTGAAGACATGGGTTTGGAAGGAATCGAGGTCCAATCAACCACCACCCACTACTTGGTTGTGGTTCTCCATTGAATCCAACTGATTACATCTCGGCTGAAGACTGAACGTCCAATTTGGTTGGAACCAAATGATGAGTATTCCGTGCTGGCATTTCTCTAGCATCCCACAACCCCAATTGGGAAAAAATTCAATCTAAATTAGATAAAATCAAATCTAACTTCAATTCAAATTTGATAGGATTATAAAAAACTGGAGACAATGTGGAGTGAGTTTAGGGAGGCCAAGTGCTTTAGTCGTGTCATGGTGCCTTCCTTTTTCTTTTTTAGCATACCCAGTTGAAGACGATGATGTCTTTTTTTAGTTTTGGTTTTTAGTTTCTTATTTTACTTTAGGTTGTAAATCTTAAAAAAATAGTTGCTTACAGTTAATCCACGTGGCGCCATATGATTGGATTAATGGGACCCATCATGTGCCACATCAGCACACTAATAGAAAATTTGACAAAATTTTAACAGAAGGACTAAATTGATGTGCGGTTGTGAAAGTCAAGGACCAAATTTACCGATTTTGAAACTCAAGGACCAAAATGAGGAGTTGGATCAATGTCAGGGACCATTTGCGATAAAAACCCTTCCTAAAACTAAATGTTTCCATAAGATCTAAAAGACACACAAATAGAAAGTATATTGTACGAGCTATGTTTTCTTTTAGTATGTCTTTTCCACATATATCAAGTAAGAATGCTAGAAACAACTTAATTCAGCATGACGGACAAGACTACGTACAACACCCTTGTTTTTCCAATAAGTGGAGAACAGAATGGATATAGATTAAGTACCTGAGATGTCTTATTTGCATCAACTAGTATATCAGTATTTCCTCCATCATGCTCAGAGACCTTTCCAGTTGAGGCCAATGTGCTGCTGTAATGGATTGGACTTGAGAATCCAGGTTCTGCTACTTGAAATGAACCAGATGCAACTGGCACGCCTCCTTGAATCTTGCCAAAATAGCCTGAATTTCCAAGAATACCATGTGAGCCTTAATTACTCAAAAACCCAGGATATAGTAGAAGAGTTTCAGCCTTAATAAGATTAACCTCATTTAAGAATCATCTATTTGTTCGTATATTAATTCAATACAAAAGAAAGCGGAGAAGATATCATTCCAAAATATAGATAAGTCATGTTTCAAAATAATTCAACCGAAGTTGATATCAAATCAAATAATCCCACGGAGAGGATACTGTTTAAGGACACAGTCCAAGGGGTCCATGTTTTTTTAATACCATTTTATACCAGTTATATTTGGAAACTCTTCAGTTTTGCAAGCTGAAATTTCAGATGCATTGATTTCCAACGCGTTAATTCCACAATAATATCAACTTCTTTCCAAGTTCTTACTTGATCCAGGTGATGGAGATGTTGACTGCTGCATTGGAATCTCTGCTGAAATATTACCTGGGACGGCAACATTAGAAGAAAATCTGGGAACTTGAGATTTTTCAAATGGAAACCCAGCTTTACTTTGATTCCATATGCCCCTAGTGTCATGTGTAGGAGTTAGAGAAGTGGCTTGCTGCTGTGCTAACGCATTATGAGTAGAGGAAACTTCCATTTCTTCAGGGTGATTTGAACTCAGAGCCCGAGACACCGAGTTGCTAGTATTTGTCACATCCAACTGCTTTTCTGAAGGTTGACCTTCTTGCTTGGCTCTGAGCAGTGGTCTCATGCTTCCAGAGAACGATGTAAAATGTTCCATTTGACCACCACTCAGACCAATATTAAAATTAGCATTTTCACCACCTTTACTTGAGAAACCAGCCAGTGGTTCGACCTTGTTTATCTTTCCCTTCCTTGTAGTAACTGCAGCGTTTCCAGTATCAAGATGTTGAGGGTTTTCAGGATGCAGTTCCATAGGCATGGATGTATCTTCCCTCTTCCTCTTAGTGGTGGGTTTTTTACCATCCTTTCGATTCACCTGTTTGTTTGCGTCACGCCTTTCTTGTGACTGTGAATTGGTAGACCTAGAGTCTAAACTAGATGGACTTTCATGATCAAAAGACTGACTACTCCGATGAGTTGCAGATCCTTGATAATAATCATTCCCTGTACTGCTAGGACCAACAGGTGGTCTGCTTGAAGAAAATGTGTCCATATTAGACATCTCGTTTTCGGTCAAGCCTGCTTTGGAATCTTTTGCAACACCAACAGCATGAGAAGAACCTGCAGAAAAATGGCTGCCAATTACCTCACGCTGGCCAAGATAGTATAATGAGCCAATTTGATTGAAATAAAACGACATTGACTGATTGACCTCACAATGTGACTGAAAAATTACCTGTTTGAGTTCCACCAGACATAGGAAGGCGTGACGACTTCAAAGCTTCAATATCAAGACCATGCTGATTAATAACAGTCTCCATGGCCCTAAGTGGATCAAGGAAGATAAGTTAGAGAAAAGTATAAGACCCCCCCCCTCCCCCTTTCTCTCTCCCACTCCCCAAATAAATGAAGATGATGAAGGAAGACCCAATTCACAAATCAGCTATGACTATGAGAAATCAAAATTTTCAGGTTATGAGTCGACATATACGCAGAAAAAATTGAAATACCAAAACAGAAAGAAAACCCATGAAAAATAGGAGTGTTGAAAAAAAAATTAAAACAATAGGTAGTGATAAGAAAAGCTAAACGCAAAAAAACAGAAACATAGCTTAATGTAAAATGATCTCCATACTAAAGCAATTTAGTCTTGAACTAAGCTTATTTTTTGCCAAAACTATGTAAACTATTTAACTACCTAACCAATATTATTGGATATAGTACAACCATCCCCACTATGTGGGGTAAATACCCGAATAAAAGAAAAGGCAGATTCATCCTCCAGATTAATAAGGTATAGAAAACTTATTTTCTTGGACACTGCAAGCTCGATGGTATCAGATAATTAAGTAAATTATCTTTAGGATTCACCATGTAAAATGATAACAATGCTAGCACAGTTTTGAAACTCTTTCACATGTCTAGATAACTAATGCAATCTTAAAATTTCTGAGTGTCCTAAATATAAGTCCGGAATTAACAAAATACCATCAAATAAGGTGAACAATGATAAACCTTTACCTTGATATCACTTGATATGGCATGGAATGTTCCTTGCCACTTGACTTCATGTGTTGTAGTATCTGCATTTCCCAAACACAAAGCAAATAAATACTTGTACATGCGCGTCAATAAATAGGAGCGAACAGAGGGTGGGGTGAGATAAAAAGACCAATTGTCAAGAGAAAACTGCACAAACCACATAAAGCTTCGTAGCAAGTTTGGCAGGCTCATCTTTAGAATCTTGAATGAGTTTGTGGAGAAACTTAGCTGCTTCCAACTCGACATTATGTGAAGATGCCATCTCATTCGAACTGCCATGCAATTAGTGAAATCAAAGGACAGTATAATTATCAGAGCATAGTCAATCAATCAATTTTCTGGTTCAACTTTTGGAATCAGATGCTCAATGCATATTTATGGTTGAGAATTACAGTTTTGATGTACAGTAGTGACCAATGGCTTTCAGCATCAAATGGGGGAAAATACCACAAAGACCGCCTAGCAATTACAGCCACTTGTCGACATCTCATAAACACCCATGACTAGAAGTGTTACAAGACAAAAACACAACTACTCTCCCCCTCAACTACTGAGAGGGAAAGAGAGAACCATTGATTGCAGACGAAATAAGTGCATTTTATTTAGGTAAAGTAAACAATTCATTAAAACATCAAATGGTGCCGATATAAACTTTCTATTTGAGAAATGGATCAATTAGATTGCTACTTCTACTTCCCATATACCTTTCTAACTAATTTCCAAAACTGGCTAAAGCAATTATACTGCCAATTTAAACCCACTTTTCAAAATTCACTTTAAACAAAAACCCAAGTCAATTTTCATATACTAGAACCAAAAAAACCCCTAATTTTTTACAAAAACCCTACCTTGGCCCTTTTGCAGGAAAGTTGAGCTGAAAATTAGTAAAACACAGGCAACTCCTGTCCCAAAACCCAAGAAAATGATATTTAAGAAGCAAAATTTCGGTCTCGAATATAAAAACTGACACTGACAGCCCGTATCCGAATTCGATTCATCAACTTTCGGTGACTGAGTTCGGAAACAGTAAAAAATTGTGGACGGCAATATAAAATACTAAGAAGCGGCAGCTTGAAAGGCAAAAAGGTTTACCTAATCGGAGATCCGACCCGGAATTCGACGGAGACGCTGCTGCAAGCTGGACAGCTTCATCAATAAGAACCAGAGCGAGAGCGAGAAGACGCAATTGTGAAAGCCCTCGCCCTCAGAGATGTAATTTGAGGAAGCTGCTCTCTGTCCGTTATTGTGTGAGGGACTTTAACTCCGTCTAAATTAACGGAGAGCCCTTTGTGCTTAGTGCCTATCGATTATTTAGCTGATTCCGTACATTTTGTAAACCTCCGTTACGAATGTAGTCCTTTCCATCCACTTAATGTTTTTACTGTACCAAACTATTTTCAACTAGATTAAAGTTTAAGTTGGACTAGCTTGGTTTGGATTAAGCAGGATAAAAACTTCTCTAATGGGAGTCCCTATTTAGGAACTTCCACCACCACCTTTGAAGACTTATTTAGGTACCAAAGAGAATCTTTGAGTCCTTAAAAGAATATTATCTCCAGTGAAAAAGTCTCGATAGTATAAACTCTAAATTTGAAGACTATATAATTAAAAACTCTAAGTTAAATATGGACCGTTTATTTATAATAGAAGAAAAGAAATATGTGGGATCCAGCCTGCAAATGCATCAACAGTTGTCTGGCGACTAGCATCCACCCGCACTGCTGGAGCAAGTGGATGAGCTGCAATATCATTCAAACCCAATATTTGGAAGAAGCATGCAACCTTTCACCTGGGTGGGCCTCCATCCCCACTCAAAGTTGTCCCTCTATATAGTCCTTAAATGTGAGGAAATTTCGAGTACTCCGGCCAATTCCTATACTATAGGGACCGGAGCTCCACCCCGCTAGAAGACACAAAGTTCCTAAATTTAAAGACATATGGTGGTATAATGTGGTAAGGACTCTATTTAGAAACTCCACTAGAGATACTCTAAGAATAACAAAATATTTGGTGCAGTGTTGGATTATATCGTAGACTAAAACATTTTTCTTAGGCAAAAATTTAATATCAAATTTCTTTTATTTTTTTACTCTCTCTCTCTCTCTCTCTCTCTCTCTCTCTCTCTCTCTCCATCTGTTGCACGCTCACTCACCAAAACCGAAAATAGAAAAAGAAAAAAATAATTCTAAAAAAAAAAAAAAAAAAAGTTTACTATATTACTCCTCAACCACTAAGTTCACCATTGTTTCCTCTTTTCCTTTGTCCGCCCCCCATCACATTTTCGATGATAAATGGATATCTGATGCAAGGTATTCAGAGTTGATGATTATTTTGGATTTATCGTTTGACCAATAAAGTATGTGTTGGTTCGCCCCCATCTTCGCATGGTCTCTATAGGTCTATTTCTGGACTTGTGTTTTGGTAATTGTTTTGGTGATAATCGTGGTAATGCTAAGCTTTGTGGCTACGTCTGCTACTTCTTGTAGTTGTTTTGTGGCTTTTTTTTTTGTGAATAGAGGGGGTGAAGACATCCCAGACGAAACTAAGACATAATATTAATAACAATTGAGTGGCCCATAGGGAACCTACAAGATCATCTGTTAAATGTTGCAGAAGCCATTGGGGAGGAAGCTGAAAAGAATACAAACCAAGGTCCAAATTATAGTTCCATTTGGCTAGTTGATCTGTAACATTGTTCAATTCCCTAAAAATATGCTTTAGCTCATAATGCGCAATTCATCTCATCAAATCCCTACAATTCTTCAAAGGGGTAGCAAGGGGTGAAAAGTATCTTCCACAAATTGGTTCAACAATAATACAGCAGAGGAAGAGTTCATCTCAACGATTAACTTAGATATGCTTTTCAATAACAAGCTAGAGCCCAAAATACAATCCCCAAACTTCAGCTTCTATAATCTGCCATTGCCCTAGATTAATAAAGAAACCTCCCATTCAATCACCATTATGGTCAGGGAGAATTCTTCTAGCACTGATCTTGCTCGAAACCATTTTTCTATAGCCATCCACATTCAGCTTGTGCCATCCAATAATAGAAGGCTCCCACTTCAACATAACATGCATCCAAGAAAGTGGCTTTCTAATTTTTAAAAGTGAATCCAACGATTCAGAAGCAGCTCCAAGAATAACCTTTTTAGGATCACTAGGGAGGGATTTTTCAACATCAAAAATCTAATGATTCCTCCATTTCCAGATATACCAACAAGCAAGGACAACAAATAATTCCATGCTATCTTGTCAGACTACATTGCATTGGACGTCACATTAGCCAACATCCAGGCTTTCAAGTCCAAATTAAAAGTATTGCGCAACTGACATGGAACCCGCAAAATATCCCAAATGCATTGAGCTATGCTATATTCCTTTAGAATATGTGGATAGTTTTCAAAGGCTAAGAACAAAGATTGCGAGAAGAATCCACAGTTAGGTTTCTTTTGGTTCTTTGCTCATTGGTAAGTAACCTGCCTTAACCAATGAGCTAGAGAAAGAACTTAAGTTTTGGGGGAATTTTGAGAATCCAAATTCCAATCCAATAAAAAACAAGCCTTCTTTCACAATCATATAACACATTATAAGTTGTCTTTACGCTGAAAGTTCCATTTGAATTGCATTCCCATATAAGTTTGTCCTCTCCAGCACCAATAGTCCCAGCATGCCAATTGATTATTTTTTTTACCAAGTTTTCTGTAATAACAGTTCTTACCTTATTGACATCCGACTAACCATCACGAAAGAAAGAAGAGATTGGAAAGTCCTCATTGGAAAAGTTATTAACGTCAATATAATTAATTAAATGAGCATTCAACACCTAAAGGTCTTTCCGTAACTTGACACCATCACAATTTTGAATTCTCCATTTCATTTCTTGCACAGCAAATCAGTTCCATATAAAATTCATTTTCAAGTGTATAAGCAGTCAAACTTCGCATAAGGGGCACTCATAATTCCTTTCCATTTCATTCATTTGTGACTATAAAATTACTATTTCGGGTTGTTTTCAATGTTAATGGGCTTGACTCAGCTACATGATGACAAGATAAAAACCTTTCAACATGTTTCAAACTAGTGTACAATGGGGATACATGTACAAAAGATTAGGGGAAAATGCAGGGCGACATCCCACGGAAAGTGCAACATTTGGCCACACTAGGTAATTCCTTGATGACGTTAGCTCTACCAACTATTTTTTCTTTACTCAAAAGCAGAACAATTTCACTTCTTTGGTTAGAAGTTAAAACCACAATCACTAGAGATTTTTCAATGTGCTTGGAATAGGGGGCGGTACGCTATATGTTATCATGAAAATGGAGGGAAGTTTTTCATTTCACGTGTCCCTTCACTTGGATAATGGCATATGATGCATGTGCCCTTATTCCCAGCACATTGGAAAACATGTCCACAAGCACACCCAACCTACCATCTACAATTATCTTCGTATCCTGCAATAATAACAATTCTTATAACAAAACACGTACTAGTTTATGAAATAAATAACGCTAATTTACAAAAAGACAAAATAACAAGTACATAAATTATAGGGAACTTTAACGAAAAACTCTTAGTACTGTTCACTTTAACGAAGAACCACATTTTTACACTAAAAAGTCAATCCTGATACTATTTACTTTACCCTTTATTTTGTCATTTTCGTTAAAACTCAAAGTTTTCAAACCCTTTTCATTAGTTTTCCCTAAATTTGTATGCTTAATTATAGTAATGGTCTTTGAATTTTAGTCATAGTTTAACTTTAGTTCCTAAACTCTCATATTATTTTATTTAGTCATTGAACTTAACAATGTGTTACACCATTGCTCCTTTTCACTAACGTTGTTTTTTTTTTTTTGTTGTTGTTGTTGTTGTTGTTAAATCTAGAGTATTTTAGGAACTTCGATTTAAAAATTGAGGGAAAAAAAAATAGAAGAAGCTTAAATACAAATGAAAACTTATGAATTAATATCTAAAACTTAAATCAAAATGAAATTTGAACTATAAAAACACAAAATGAAAATGGTTGGACTTTGGGCTGGTTTGGTATTGTTGTGCTTTGAAAAAAAACTGTTTCTGTTGTGTTGTGAGAATAAGCAGCTGCGTGAAATAAAGCAGCATAGTGTTTGGTAAACTTTTTTTTGTAAAAGTGCTTTTAGAAAGAAAAAAGTAGTATTATAGTGTTTGGTAAACTTTTATGTAAAACAGATGTGACTGTCTGAAATGACCAAAATTGTATAATACTAGATGTGCCATTAATTTAATCCAATTCAAATGATTAGTTCAACCATTAGATGAAAATTTAACGTAAAATATAGAGTTTATTATGCATTTTCTGACTCGCATTTGTACATATGAAACACAAAATCTAACGGAATATACCCATCAGGAAATGTTCAACTAAAGAAGAAAAACTCCACAATGTTGTAATGGAAGTACATGGTTTCTACAAAATAAGCCTAACAAAGAACGCCAGGCAAATTACGAAGCAGCTACTACAACCTTGGGGATAGTCGCCACAACTGCAGCCTTCGGGGGAGTAGAAGTACTCGATTTTGCATCCTTGGTGGGAGATGGGGCTGGAGGTGAAAGCTTAAGGTGGGGAGGTGTATTATGCTTCAATTTTAAAAGTATATGCCTCATCCTCAAAAGCTCGATTGGCTTTCCAAGCTTTAGACCTTGGACAACAATAATGGATGGTTTCTTTTCCATATCTTTCTTCTCTCTCTTCTCTATTGATGGCACCTCATTGGGGATGAGGTCCGCAATTGCCTTCCAGTACTTCTTGTCTACCTCAGCATGAAACTTCTCTTGATTAGCTAGGAACAGCTGAGAAATGCCAAAATACAACAGTTCGATTCCTCATTAAATGTCGTTGTGGGAGACTTATGAGAGTTTTGGGTATGTGAATTTATCGAGAGAAACCTAAATGTGGATTTGTGCTTTGTTTTAGGCGGTGACAGAGCTTGATGCCTTGAATTCCATGCTTGAGTGCGTTAGTGTAGATCTCATGTGAGTTATTTTAATCTATGTGATATGATTAATACTTTGAAATCTTTCGGACTAATAAGCTTTGTGATTACACCATGGATTCTTAAAATAGGTCTTATGCTAAATAATTGTTGTTATTAAGTTGCCATCGATCTATTTATGAAACATTATGTGAATTGGATATTTGAACTGTGATGGATTGTGTTTTGGATTATATATTTGATGGTTTGATAAAAATGAGGGATTGTAAAGGACTGTTACCCTAGTGTCATGGGGTTAGGCGACACTAAGTCTGCACCACGTAGTAATGGTACATGGATGGTCCTGCTTGGTTAATCCATGTAAGGGGTCCATACTATTTATGGATCGCGCTTGGTTAATCCGCGTTGGGCGATCCTTATATCCTAGGCATGGCCATACACATTTAGAGGTGATCATGCTTGGTTAATTCGCATTGGGTGATCACTTCTTAATAGTTGAAGGGGTGACTCTGCTTGGTTAATCTGTTTTGGGGGTTCACTACCTACTTGGTTACTTTCTCAAGGATGACTCTGCTTGGTTAATCCGCTTTGGGGGGTCACTACCTACTTGGTTACTTGCGTAGGCTTCGGCCGAACGACGTCTCTCTAACTCTAGTTTGAATGTAGTCGTCATTGTGGCTTTGAGAACTTTTGAGTGTTGATTTAGAAAAGTCTTTGGATGTATGTGTTACTCATTCGGAGTTTGCAAGGTTTGGTAGTGATTTCTTATGAATGAATTATATTCAAGGTTTATAAATTGTGAATGATAGCTGGTATTATCATTGTATCATATACTTTGTATTATTTGTCGCTCACACAAGTTTTGTAACTTATCCGGGTTGTTGTTTACCGGTGCACCATTCCGATGGTGTAGGCACTGATCTTACGGGTAACAAGTCTGAGTAGACTTCGAGAGGCTCGTAAGTAGGGTAGCAGTACAGTTATCAGAGATTTGGAGTGCTAGGTTACCTCTATATCTTATCTTGTACCTTATTTTGGGACCTTCTTTTGAGCACCTCAAACTTGTCCTTAGTAAAGCAAAGATTATGCTTCTTTTTGGGATGTGTATATTTGTAAATAGATTGTGAAGAACGTAGCCACCTTCGTTTTAGTTTGGGTTGCAGTTAAAATATTTTATTCTGTATGGGGTATATTATTCAATGAATGTTATTTTTTTTCCTTGGCCACATGTCGATTTTCGACGTTTATCGGGATCGGGGCGTGACATTCGGAATTTGGAAGTTTCATTTAATGAACACTATTCATCTGTGTTTTCGCGAAAAGAAGCTGATCTTTCAAAGCTCATTTTTGCTGCTTCACGTTTTCAGCTTTTTCATCCAAAACTGTGAAAATAAGCTGTTTTTAAGTGTTTACCAAACACCTTTTTGAGCTCAACGTTTTTTGATACCCACTTTTTATAAAAGCACCTTAGTATCAAACCAGTACTTTAGCAACTTGTAAAATGCAATGCAATTTCAAATTTGGTAGAAGATCGAACTGTGGCTGGACTTAAACAATTAACAAATCACATTATTTTAAAAGAGAGTGAGGTGTTACTAAAGAAACTAATACGAGAGTTTAAAAATTAAAAGTAAACTACAATATTGTTACCGAAAAATAAAATTAAACTACAATATATGTCACATCCCAGCCTCTGCCGTAGCGCGATATTGTCTGTTTCGCAGTCTCACAGATTTGTTTTTGGGCAAGAGAACCTCACTACCTAAAACACATCATGCTAGGAAGAGATGAACATGTACATATAAGGCCAGGGACCAACCCTCACCCCACCGATGTGGGATACTACAATATATCCATACATTGTGAAAGAAAGTGGGGCGTGAAGAGAAAAAATAAAATAAAATTACACGAACCAACAATCTAAAAAATGAGTAATGCTATTCATATCATGTTTTTGTACCACATTTTCATACCCCTTATGTGGCATTTGATGTAGACAACCACATCATTTGAATTAATCAGATTTTTAAATTTAGTTCATTATTTAATAAACTAATAATTAAGAAAAACTAGTTAATTAAATGATGATTATGGTATACAAGGAGTCTTTCTCCTTCCTTTCCTTGGGGTCTGTAAATTTTTCAAATGATGTGGCTGTCCACAGATGTCACCTAAGGTGATATAGAAATATGATATAAAAACATAGTATGAATAACATTACTCCTAAAAATTTCCACGACCCAAAAACAGTTCAAATTAACCTATTAAACAGGTGGCCAAGCTTTAGCCCTTGGATTACTACCAACGGTCAAGATGGACACGTGGCAGTCATACTGCATCCCATCAAAATTTAAAAATGAAAAGGGTGGAAATACACCGTTTGGAGACAACTCAAACCTTAAACCCGGAAAGCGCACTCTCTCGCCTGTCTACAATATCCTCGTTTATTTTAAATGTAAATCCACATTCCCGCTCATTCCCTTGTACCAAACATTTGACCTTTCGTCCCCAATCCAAAAGCCTAATCCCTCTCTCTCTCTCTCTCTCTCTCTCTCTCTCTCTCTCTCTCTCTCTCTAAAATTTCAAATCTGCAAACCCTAGGAAGCAAAGCTCAGAGATGAACCAGTACCACGTCTACGAAGCCATTGGCCGCGGAAAATGCTCGGTAAGATTGATTCACAAGCTCGTTCGCGTCTTCATCTCCGAACTCTCCGATGCGACGATTTTAAGTTCAATTAGTTGCTTAATTAATCGGATTGCTGTTGGATTTGCAGACTGTGTACAAGGGGAGGAAGAAGAAGACCATCGAGTACTTCGCGATTAAGAGCGTCGAGAAATCGCAGAAGAGCAAGCTTCTGCAAGAAGTAAGTAATTAAGTTCAGTAAGCAAACTAAGAAACAAAATTCGGATTTAGCATTGTAGGGTTTAAATTTGGTTTGGTTAATTCAAATTCGAAGACGATTTAGGTTATAGAGTTCTGCATTTGGTGCAGGTGAAGATTCTTCACACTCTAGATCATCAAAATATCCTCAAGTTTTACTGGTGGTAAGAATTCTTTTGTCCGATATTTGCTTGTGTAATTTCGATACTCGTTTTTATTTAATTTGAGCTAACAATTGAGTTGTGTATTTGTGTATTTCCTTTTTTGTGTGCCGCTATTAAATGCAGGTATGAAACTTCTGCTCACTTGTGGTTGGTTTTGGAGTATTGCGTTGGGGGCAATTTGATGACACTATTAAACCAGGTAATTGATCACTTAGTCTGCGCTTCGCATCAAAGTAATGTGTAGAGCTTGGGGATTTATTTATTTTTTTTGTGTAAGACGGAATTATTGCGAATTTGGTTGGTCTTAGAATGGTGCTAAACTGCTAATGTTTTATCGAAGATGATTCGGTGTTTTTAGAACTCTAATACTGATAATGTATGGAAATGTAGGATAAACAGCTACCTGAAGAGTCGATTCATGACCTTGGGTGTGACCTTGTTAGAGCTTTGCTGTAAGAATCTTGAATTGCTTCATTTTTTTGTTCTTCTTATAAGTCTCTATTTCTTTACTTCATTTAATTCATGTTTTCGGAATGTTCACTTTGTGTTAGGTTTTTACACTCAAGGGGAATCATATACTGTGACTTGAAACCATCAAATATCCTGTTGGATGAGAATGGCCGTACAAAGGTATAAGGAAGGCTGTTTTCCTTGCATATTTTTCTCGATTGTTTTATGTTTTTTCTCTTCATCTGAACTTGTATGTTTGCACAATGCAGCTATGCGATTTTGGATTGGCGAGAAAATTGAGCGACATATCACAAATCCCTTCTTCTTCTGTAGGTTATCTTATCCCAACATGTGAAAATCTTTTGGATAAAGTAATCTGAATGTAATTAGAAAATATGAGAATACTAATGTAGCTTTCCTTTGTTGTACATGTTTAGTTGCCGCAAGCAAAACGCGGAACACCTTGTTATATGGCTCCTGAGCTGTTTGAAGAAGGGGGTGTTCATTCGTATGCATCTGACTTCTGGGCCCTTGGTTGTGTACTGTATGAGTGCTATGCTGGGAGGCCTCCTTTTGTTGGTAGGGAGTTTACTCAGCTGGTAAAATCCATTATCTCAGATCCAACACCGCCTCTACCTGGCACTCCTAGCCGTCCTTTTGTCAATCTCATAAATTCTTTACTCATAAAGGATCCGGCAGAAAGAATACAGTGGCTTGAACTTTGTGGTCATGCTTTTTGGGGGACTAAGTTAACTATAGTGCCTCTGCCTCCTCAGCCTGCTTTTGATAATATGCTAGAGCAACATGCTAAGCCATGTCTGTCAGAGCGCAATGGGGATAAATCTTCCCAAATCAGAACTCCTAAATATCGCCAAAATGATGTTAAAGGAACTTTTAAGCAGGATGAGAATTCTGTTTTAGGAGCAAAAGGTCATGAGACTCCAGTAAAGGGGACACCTGGAGGCCGCAGAACTCAAGCAAAGGTTTCTGGCAGAGTGGTTGATGAAAACCAAAAGGGTCCTTCTTGTGCCACTAGGGGTGTGAATCTTTTGAGGCTCTCAAGAATCGCAAAACAGAACCTGCAGAGGGAAAATGAGAAGGAAAACTACCGCAGGCCGGTGTCTACTAATAGTTCTGAAGTCAAAATTGAGAACACGGATATGGAACTTGACTTTAATGAGAGCGCAGAAGAAGACACACAGGATGAATCTGATGGGTCCGATATCCAAGGTTGTACACCTGATAACAAATTTTCAAGTCAGCACCAGGGTAAAATGGAAGAGATGGGAAACAACTTGAACCATTCGGATGCCCTGCCTGTGGTTAGTACACCTGCCTCAGATGAATCCAAAGTTCATAATCAGGAACCATCTCCCCAGAATATTGAAATGGCTGCAATTCCACCCAGTGCCAGTCCTCAAATTAAAAATCAGAGATTTAAAGAAGGTTCAGGATCGGCAGTTGACTATGATTCTTCAAAATCTCCAAGTAACCTTTCACAAGTTCTTTGGCATCCATCAGATCTCTCAGTCAGACCCGTGATGCCCACCAGAAAATCTGATAAAAGCTCGGAGGTAATTCCTCCTCTTCCCTTTGAGGCACTGCAAGCCTCTGACTTTGTGAAGATCTCTAAAGAGCAGTTGGATGCACTCAGTAGTAAGATTATAGCCATTTTTAATGGGAATAGTAGCATTGGTGAGAAGCAAAATGTAATTAGATACCTTGAGATGTTAAGCAATAATGCCGATGCTGCAAATATCTTGACCAATGGACCTATCATGCTTCTGCTGGTTAAAATGCTCCGGCTGTCCAAGGCTTTGGCTTTACGTGTCCAACTTGCTTCACTGGTTGGTTTGTTGATTCGACATTCTACTTTTATTCAAGATGATTTGGCAGATTCGGGAATTTTGGGTTCACTTGCTGATGGCCTTAGAGACAAGCAGGAAAAGGTGAGGAGGTTTTCTATGGCTGCTTTGGGTGAGTTACTATTCTATATATCCACCCAAATTGATCATGCAGACAACAATCCAGTAGAATGTCCATCAAAGGAAAGCCGGTCCACATCTGGGTGGCAGGTTAGTGTCATAAATATAAATATTGCAACTTGTTGCATATGCTCCTGTTCAAAGAAAGATTGACTGTTATACTCTAATAGTCTGTACTTTACTCTTAACCGAGTAAAAGGTTTAGTGGTATATTATATATGTATGTGCTCTTGTACAACTATCATTTTTTGTTTCCTCATCAATTGGAACTTAAAAATATGTTCTACCAAGAGAACTGTTACTACTGGATGTCCTTGAGTACTTACCCTTTCTTTTTGTCACTGATAAGTTATTCTCCTTGGGGCAGGTGTCAAATGCATTGCTTTCATTGGTTTCATCAATTTTACGAAAAGGAGAGGACGATCTAACTCAATTATATGCATTGAGGACGATAGAAAATATTTGCAGTCAAGCAGGGCCCTGGGCAGCTCGTTTGACTAGCCAGGACATGATTAATAACCTATGCTATTTATACAGGGCTGCTGGAAAACAGGAGAGCATCAGGCTCACAGCAGGATCATGCTTGGTCCGTCTGGTTCGTTTTAATCCACCTAGCATTCAACCAGTAATAGAGAAGCTCTCTTTAAAGGAAATAGCATCAGCACTTGTGAAGGGCAGTCTGCGTGAGCAGCAAATAAGCTTAAACCTCTTAAACATGGCCATGCTTGGAAGTCATATGTTAACGAATGTTGGCAGGTATCTCCTCCCACTGATGGAGGATAAGAATCTTGTCCCAAGTTTAGTGTCTCTTATTGATCAGGGAAGTGAGGTTTTGAAGGGAAAGGCACTTGTTTTCGTTGCTCTTCTTTGTAAGAGCAGTAGGAGGTGGCTGCCACATTTTTTTTGCCATGCCAAGTTGCTTTCTGTGGTGGACAGGCTGGTGAAAGAGAAGGACCATTATGTGCAGCAGTGTTTAGAGACATCTTTGTGTGTTATGGCGTCTACTATACCCAGTTTACTGGATACGATTACTGGAGATATTCAGAAAACGATGGGAGGCAGGCGCCATGGGTATCAATCTCCCCTTAACGGTAGAGCTGCTCCAAAGACCAATGTTTATATGTTTCCTGTAGTTCTCCATCTTCTTCGGAGCTTGTCTTTTAAGCGCAAGGTGGTGGGTGAACAGGTCCTGCAGCAGTTGGCAAATCTAATGAAGCTTGTGGAGACACCATTTCAGGTGGGTGGCAGCCTAACCATTCTGTGTTATTTATAGTCATTGCTAGTCTTCTTGTTGCTATCACGATGCTTATAATTATGATATGATAAATTAGTAATACTAAATGGTTCTGTGTGATTAGATGAGCTAACTGTTAGTTATTGGAACTTGGGATGTTATGTAACTTGCCCGGTGCTTAGGTACTGTGTCTCGGCAAGTGATCCCAGGTTGTTATAGGTTGTTAAAATGCTTGAGCAAGTGACAACCTGATCACTTCCGCTATACAACATGCCATTTATATTCTAAATAAATCACTAGTAATAGACTCATTAGCTTTTAAGTTGACATGCGGAGGGCTAAGGCATAAAAGTGCATTAGCTTGGACTTCTAGTACATTTATACTATGTGGAGTGAAAGGCAGTTATAGTCCCAACTTATGATGAGAAGTGGTAACAGATTAATGTTTTCTTGTGTGTTTGTGTGGTTTAACAGTCAGATCTAAGTTGGTCCACTTCTGTACATCAACAGAAAGAAAACGTAATATGGTGACGTTGATACTGATAAATAAATTACTATTGATTTCCAGGGCAGGGATGACTTCCAGATTACCCTTCTTCGAATTCTTGAGTCTGTCTCAGAGGAGTCACATGTAATTCTTGAAAGCCCTGACGTTTTTATTCATGAAGTTCTCCCCAGTTTGGCTGTTCTTTATAAGGGTAACAAGGATGGTGATGCCAGGTGTCTGTGCTTGAAAATTTTGTTTGACGTGATGGTAATTTTTCTGAATGAACAATCTGAAAATCAGCAAAGGTCCAATGAACTGGAATCCATTTCCAATAAGAATTTTCTTCCTCTTTACCCATCCTTAATTGAAGATGAAGATCCGATTCCCTTGTACGCACAAAAGCTTCTAGTGATGCTTATTGAACTTAATTACATCAAAATTGCAGACATTCTAGATCTTAAGATAGTCTCGCAATGCTTTGAGTTTTTGCTCGGCGATCTCTCAAGTGCAAATGTGAATAATGTCATGCTATGTCTGGCTCTGACATCAGCACCTGAAATGGAAACCAAGTTGCTTTCTCAACTGAAGGTAGTTCGGAAAACAGGAAACCTTCTAGAGTTTGTGTGTGCAAAAGATATGGAAGATTTTCTGGAACCAACCCTTGGCTTATGCAGGGCTTTCCTTCTACGGTCAGTGAATGGTAGAAAAGGCTTCATCTATTCAAAAGAACCTGCTCTTCTAGGTGATGCATCTTCCGAGGCAAGCGGTGCTGATCAGCAACAAGGCATTAGAGATATCATGGACTTCGGCAGCAATGTTGGCGTCTTACTAGAGTTGAGTAGATCCCACGGAGTAAATGTGGCAGATCTAGCTTCAGAATGCGTTGTCTTGTTGCTCAAGGCAGCTCCAAGGGAGGCCACTGCTGGTCTGCTAACTAATCTTCCAAAAATTACTGCAGTCCTCGAGTCTTGGCGTAGAGGCACATCTCACCTATTGGTGCAGCGGGTGCTGCATGCCCTCGGTTATTCTTGTAGGCAATATTTGTTACACGCAATGATACTGTCGATATCTATGCCCGAGATCTCAAGAATTGAAGGCATTGTTTCTGAGCTTAAAGGTTCAGGTATGCCTGTTTTAGCCACTGCTGCTTTCCATGTGGCTGTGGAGTTGCAACGGCTGCCTCGCTGCCTGTAAACCGTGGAGGCAAGATGCTCGTTTCTTTTCCCTCTTTCGTATCATCACAATTATAATCTCTCGAGTGTAACGATTTCTTCTTTTGGCATGCAAATCAATCGGCTTCTCCTGAGTTCTTGACAAAGAATCGACAACTCATGAAGGTGAGTATTTGTTCTGCATTATGTTAGGGCCAATCCAGCTCTGGTTGGCTTCTTGTATAATCTTTGCAGACTTATATCTCCATTGGATTTCAATTTCTTTCGATATATATCTTTTTCTGGAATTTGCTTCACTGCAATTCGATCAAAACTTCATATGTTAATCATCCCAAAATGCTGATTATTTGTGGTACGAAATTGTTGTTCGATTAAGGATGAACGAATCCACATTGAAATCTGGTACACAAAGGTTGTGAATTCCTGGCCTTTGTGGCAAGGCTTGTTCTGAATCCTTCCCCAACCCCATCTTTTTTATTTTTTTAACAAACGATATTATCTACGCTAAGGGGGTGGGGGAGTGGGTTAAATCTTACACTAGGAGCTTGTTTGGATGTGTTTCTTGTAGAAAGCATTTCAAATGCTTTTGGAATTTAAAAACATTTTCTCTAAAAGCACTTTCAGTTATTTTAAAATTACATCCAAACGAGCCTTAAACTAGCCAGAATAATGTGGTTCAAATTTGCATTTGACGAGAATCGAACTTAAGACTTTTCACTAACAAGTGAAGAGGAATAACATTAGATAGTAAATATTATATTTCACTTAGACACTGGTTATTGTATTTCACGCAAATATTTGATGCATGCATAATAGGCTCACATGCATCAACAGTTAATTACTGTTTATAAGTGTGTCTAACTGACTGTTACATTTCTCAAGAAATAATCAAATACAAACCAAACTTTGATTTCATCTACGAACCCAAAAAAAAAAAAAAAAATCCGTAGTTTGAGGTATATAAATTACAAACCAAACTTTGATATATAAATTACAATTGTTTCTTTCTTCTTTTTCCGGAAGTTTGAGGTAACTCGTACCCTAAAAGATAGGACTAATCCGTAGTTGGTATGAACAATTGTCCTTGACTTGTTGCCCTTTTCTAATCCATCATTGATCGCAGATCTCTGCATTATGAGCCAATAATGTCCGATGTAGCATGGTTTTTGTTCATTTTTCACATTAAATTTTTCTTTATGTTAAAATAACAGTAGTTGTTCACCGACCCCAGTAAAATTTTAGTGTAGCATTGCAAAGTTTCGATTTGATCCTGTGAAATTCCTTTGATTGGAACATCCTTCGTCGGTGAATGGTTCAATTCAATCATCAATCTAGTTGTTGACCTGCTCTTGCCGGACCCGTGATTTTTGGGGAGGGAGGGAGGGAGGGGTTGGGGGTTGGTATATAGTTGTTCCTTTCATTTTTTTCCGGAAGTTGGAGGTATCTCGCACCCTAAAAGGTAGGACTAATCATTAGTGGGGTGTATATAATTGTCCTTTACTTCTTGCCCTTTTTATGAGCCAATAATGTCCGATGCAGCATGGTGTTTGTTCTTCTTTCGCATTAAAATTTTCTTTATATTAAAGTAACAATAGTTGTTTACTGACCCTAGTGTGACAATAGTTGTTTACTGGAGACTACTAATAAGTTGTTTTATACTACGTGCTCATTTTAAAAATTTTATGCAAGATCTACGCGTTGAAAGGTTCATTAAATCTTTATACGAAAGATTTACTATTAAATTTTTCGACATGAGCATTTTTGATTCACAGATTTTGACATCAATCAACTCTTCCATCATTTTTTATTTTTTTATTTTTTATTTTAATTTGAGTTTGCAATTAGGTTGCATCAAAGTGGTGAATTGTTCCGATTCTTCAATCTCGCCGCTTCTTGGGTTCAAAAATTCTTCCTTATTCATAGTGTAGATGAATTTAGTATAAATTATGTTGTCATTTGTTAAAAAAAAGTCCACACCAAAACATATCATTTGAATATTTCTTTTAATTGATGGCCTTAGAACTCAACATAAATATAATATCTTCATTATCCATTTAAGTCGAACTTGAAACCTCTCACTTATAAATGAAGAACAATAACAGTAAGTTGTAGTAGTAGTTAGTAATTGTTTGTTAATGCATATTATAGCTCTTTTTGGGACTTTAAGCATCCGAAAATACAAATTGGGTAAAGTCAAACTTAATTAATTCATTTGCTTGATTGGAGTTTAGTTATTGGGTTAATGTGAGTACTTATTAGTGATATTCACTAGTGAGTAATCACTTTTTTATTTTGTCCAATAATGTTGTAACACATGTTTAACAGGTAACATAATTTATTTTTGGATACACTTCAAATCGGTGGCCTTAGACCGTCGCACTCTCCGCCCCTAACCAGGGCCAGCCCTGGGTATGGACTAGGATTCTCTTCCCTCCTCTTTCCATCTCCTTCCATCCCCTCCTCTCACATTCTCTTATTTTGTCTTTCTCTTGTTATAAAAAATTAATATAAGATGTTGACGTGGCTTAACCGTGACCGTTCAAATAGGAGGGGAGGGAAGAGGAGATAAAAAAAGAGAGGAGAGAAAAAAAAGGAGGAGAGAATCCTACTCCTTAATAGGCTGATTGATGGTTTTATAACATTAACTAATCAAGTAGAATAGGATTTAGGGTTCCGGATTATCAGAAAATCAAGGGGACAGCAAGGTCACAGATCAAAAGCAAAAACACAAAAAAACAATCTGATTCCAATTAAAAAATTTGGTCAAGTCATCTCCAATCTTTGATCTTTGTCTCTTCCCTGCACATGCCAATCTGTATTTGCTCAAATCCATCGAAACTTCACTCTACCCATGTGGCACATCGGTTCCATCTAAAAAGAAATTTTTCGGTGTGACGAAAACATGTTTCGGTATATCAAAAATAATAATACAATTGGTTGGAATTTTGAAAAATAATTTCAAACCAATTTATCTTATTACACTTGGTGTACCGAACTATATTTCTGACACATTAAAAAATCTCTCAACCTAAAACTTCTAATCATCCACTTCGTACTAGTTACTCAGTTATTAAAAGCATTTATCTGCATAAGAAGTTCTAAGTTCAATTATTCCTCTCACAAATATTGTTTGTATAACAATATAAAAATTAAAAACTTAAGCATCCTTTCTGCTATGTATATAAACAATATATTTACATAAAACGTGAGAGGATAAATTAGTCGTCTACAAAATTCAAACATAAAATTTTTATTTACCATCAAACATAAATAATTTATTAATACAACTACCAAGGCAACTTCTAGTCATCCTTTCAAAAAGCCCAATCATAACTTCCACCAAAAGCATTTTTTTCCCTTGGTTAAGCTCCAAAAGCACTTCCACTACACAAATATATAAACCACACTCCACTAAATTTTGTGGGAATTGATATCTTCATCATTAGAAATGGCCTCTTTTTGGTTAAATATAGCCCTCATTACGGCTCTCATTGTCTCACCTCTTCTTTCCTTCAATTCAAAAGCCTCAAGCAACTCAGCTTCACCAGCATTCTTCACCAACTCCCCTCCATCTTCTAATCTGCAAGGACTGCCTCCAGAAATAGCTCCACTTTTGCCATCTCCAGGTCCGGAGGTGCCTACCACTCCAACTGATTCCTCCATACCCACCATTCCCTCCAACCCGAGCCCTCCGAATCCCGACGAACTGCCTTACTCTGCACTTTCACCATTTGGGTCACTGCCAACTTCTTCAGCAGCATCTGCGGACTTATTTTGGACTTTGAAGTTGGCTGCTTTTGCAATTTCAGCTGCATGTGTATTGCTTCATGCAGTTTCTTAGGGTGTAAGTCATCTTTTTGCGGGATACAGATTCAATCTCATTGGTTGTAGTCAAAATTTGTCCAATATATATGTATAGTATTCCTTTTTGTATAGGTTAGAGAACTTTTAATTGATTTCGAGTAATATTCAGTTTGTAGCTCGAATAGTTGGAAGAGCATTTATTTTTACATTTGAGATGCTGCATTTAGTTATCCTCTTTTTCGACATCGATTGTATAGGAAAGAAATTCTTGGTGTCTTGCTACTCTCACTAGAGACTGAGTCTGCAACACTCATCACTTAGGTAAAATACCGAAAATTACAATACCAAGTAAAGTCGCACATTGTTTAAACCGGATCGAAATCGAATAATTGAAAGTAAATTTATTTGTAAGTGCATGTGACATCCTAAGATGTACCCGAACGAATAAATTTGGCGTTTTAGGTAATCTAATCTGTCTGTTTCTGCTGTCGTGATCATTGAACACCAAGTCTCGTACAAGATTTGTTGATCTAAAAAGTGACAGCTGGATTTTAATGTCTCTAGTGAATTTGTTTGTCAGACGCCAACCAAGTGGGTGGGTGGGGGCACGAATTTGAGCAAAGAAAATGTCCAACTTGAAGGTGGGTAATGGGGCCCTGAATCATCCAATGATCAAGTTTTCTTGTGTAAGATGTGAAGTAGATACGTGAGTTAAGTCAGTTAGTCAACATGGTAATTATCCGTCATTTTGCATTTCCACACTAATACGGCCAATTACTCAACATGGCACTAAACACCCGAGTTTGAATTCCCAAATTCTCTTCGTGACTAGCAGGGTGATTGTCTGTCATTCTGCACTCAAGTCTGAATTCCCCAAATCCCTTCCTGACTAACATGACAATTCGTCAGCCATGCTGCATTCAAGTCTGAATTCCACAACTCTTCTCGACTACCAGGGCAATTGTCCGCCATTCTGCACCCCCCAAGTCTGAATTCCCCAAACTCTTCTTGACTAATTCCGAATCTCACAAATCCCCTTCCCCACAACTAATCAAGTAAGAATTTGAATTGGTGAGAGGGGTTCTGAATTGTCATTTGCCACCCATCTTACAAAGGTTGAAGGTTATTGGTAGTGTTTGTAATTAAGCAACACTTACTAGTGCTTGTCACATTGATTGTCTTCTCTTTCGAGAATTGTCGTCCATGATATTTGCAGCCTATGCAAGTATGATAAGAATAAAATTCCGCACATTAGCAAACAACTTTTCATTATTTTTCTTGAGATAAAAGCAAACAAATACATAACATTAGAAACACCACTAACGATCGATCTTCAATTAAGCGCGCTAAAACATCCACAACCAGAGATAATTAAAGTCCCAAAATCATAAAATATAAACCTCATACAAAGAAAGAAAAGGGAGAAAAAAGGGTCCTCATGTTTGTGTTGGTTTTCTTCAAACTTCATTAAGCACTCTTCGCAACGAGATCCTCAATCAGATCAGCTGCATCTTGAACAGTGGCGATGGTCTGGGCATTTTCTTCCTCCACGGTGATGCCAAATGCCTCCTCAAGTCCCATCACAATCTCAACCTGTATCAATGGGTGCGAATATATCAATCACAATAACCAACTAAACACGGAAAAACAAACATCTATACCAAGTTGCAACCCCTGTCATTCTAAAATTCTACTTGCGTTATAGGAAAGGAAATATAATAGAAAGCTAATGATTAATCGGCAAGGTAGAAAATAGGAACAACAAAAGATAATTGGTAATTACTGTGTCAAGAGAATCGGCACCAAGTTCTGAAAACTTTGAGCCAGCAGACACATCCACGTCTTCAGCTAAAGCCAGCTGCTTCTTCACTATGCTACACACCTTGGTGATAGTCTCCGGTTTGGCCTGCAAAAAGTATATATACCATATTACTATTATAATTATAATCACTGTTTCCTAACTTACATTCGACAGAGTTTTAGTACCTTCAAAGAACAAAAATGCTTTCTTAGACAACACAAGGCTAAGCATCCTATGACATGGTTATGATATTCAAAGGACAATTTGTTTTGTAGATTAAAGAAAACTGTGGAAGAGTATAGGAATCATAGCGAGCCATGAGCAGATGGGTACAAAGCACTGGCTTTCTGAGAAGCCATAATTTTTTATCAGGCCCTCTTTTGGCAAAACAGAGAAGACATCTGAGGTTCGTGTTAAAGGAAACAGCACTCTGTGTCTTAAGACGACCTCAAAGGAAAAGTTGTTTCATAGATTAAAGAAAACTAGGGAAGAGTGTAGGCATCATAGTGAGCCAAGAGCAGATGGGTACAAAGAACTGGCTTTCTGAGACCTATAGTTTTTTATCAGGCCCTCTTAGCCAAACAAAGAAGACATCTGAGGTCTGTGTTAAAGGAAACAGCACTGCGTGTCTTAAGAGGATCTCAAAGGAAAAGCTGTTTCGTAGTTTAAAGAAAACTATGGAAGAGTGTAGGCATCATAGCGAGCCAAGAGCAGATTGGTACAAAGCACTGGCTTTCTGAGATGCCATAATTTTTTATCAGGCCCTCTTTTAGCCAAACAAAGAAGACACCTGAGGTCTGTGTTAAAGGAAACAGCACTCTGTGTCTTAAGAGGACCACAAAGGAAAAGTTGTTTCGTACATTAAACAAAACTATGGAAGAGTGTAAGCATCATAGCGAGCCAAGAGCAGGTTGGTACAAAGCACTGGCTTTCTGAGATACCATTATTTGTTATCAGGCCCTCTTTTAGCAAAATAAAGAAGACAAACTGAGGTCTGCGTTAGAGGAAACAGCACTCAGTGTCTTGAGAGGGCCTCAAAGGAAAAGTTGTTTCATAGATTAAAGAAAACTATGGAAGAGTGTAGGTATCATAGCGAGCCAAGAGCAGATTGGTACAAAGCACTGGCTTTCTGAGATACCATTATTCGTTATCAGGCCCTCTTTCAGCAAAATAAGGAAGACAATCTGAGGTCTGTGTTAGAGGAAACAGCACTCCGTGTCTTAAGAGGACCTCAAAGTATAATTTCCTTCATTACAGGAAACTTTTAAAAAGTGGAGTGAAAATGTTAAGGGAACAAATGGATTTTCCAACATGTCCAACCAGTAATCATATTTTATCAATTCAAAAAGAACATGTACACAATAAATTAATCCAATGCCACATCACCAGAAGTGAAGATATATTTAGAATGCAGAAATTTATGTATGGGACAGATGACAATATAAGAAAAGATTATGGTAGTATTATGATCAATCAAGCTTACCGCACAAGAAATTTGGAGGCGCCCAGGTTGGGAACTGAGAGATGGAAAGCGCTTTCCAGTGACGGAAAAGGAAACTGATTTGAAACCAGAGCTCCTGCCGCCAGGTGCCTGCTTCAACATTCAACCATAAAAACTGAATGTCATGAATGGAAAATATATCAAATGAACATGAAGAAAAAGCAGAATCTAAGGAATTGAAAATTTTCAAGCCAGTATTGTTCGCTTATCTAAAAAGAGATCATGGAATAAACACCCTTCATCATAAACCTTCTAAAATAGCCAATCTCCCACATGGCAAACACCCAACACTCTTTAAATTATACGAAGGGAATCAAAGGGAAGTCAAACTGAAAGTTCATAAATTGTTCTTAAGCAGTGACAAAAATGTTGTAAATATGAAACAGAAAACTAACTAAAAACAAATTTCTAGAGGGAGAGAACTGATGGAGGGGAAGACGACCTCGGATCTCCTAAGATCTAAAACAATGTATCCACTACTCACTACCACCTTCCCTGTCTCTCCGAACTCTCATCGTATCCCTTCAGTTGTACTTGAACCATAAGATTCTCCAAGTACAATCCGTACAAGTGATTTTTTAGAACTATTTAAAGTCATAAAACACGAGAAACAAAACACATCCTTCAGTTGTACTTGTACCATAATTTTCTTTTGATGTTTTGGTTAATCTAAGTTCAATACGTGCAGCAACCAGCACAATTCAATACACGATTTTTGAAACCAAGCTATTTATTGTTGTGTCCAAAAGCTAGAACTAAAGCAAAGCAACCAGCACAATTCAATAAATGACTTTCGAAACCGAGTTATTTATTGTTGTGTCCAAAAGCTAGAACTAAGACAAAATCATGAAGTTCAAAAGCCACCCCATGAAATAAAAAAACTGACCAAATAGCTTCAAATCACCAAATGGGGCCATCAAATGTCTAACCCGACTAGTAGCATGCAATCAATTTCCATTTCCAAACTTCAAATAGCCGATCAAATTATTCTAAAAACTCAATTCAATCAAATATGTCATACTCAAGCTACTCTCAGATCATTCAAAGCTCATACTTTATGATCATCAAAAGTAAATTTTCAATCAATCAGAAATGGAAGCAAAAGCTTCTAGATTTACAGTTGACCAAAAACAATCAATACCCAGCTCAAAATCCAACCAGATTCACAAACTAGACAATATGAGGATCCAAATCTACACCCAGACACCCAGAAACCCAAATCCGAAAAAACAGAACAAACAAGCATAGAGAAGAAAGATGGAAACTTAATCCAATTACCAAAGCGGGCTTGAAGGAGGTGGAAAGGGCAGCAGAAGCTTGGGCGAGGGAAGCCATTGGCGTCGACAGAGGAGAGATCTGGTATCGAAAGAAGTGAGAAATGGAGGGGAGAGAGGGCGGCGGAGAGCACGAAGAGTGTGTAGAGAGAGAGAGTGTGATTTGGGAGGAAAAGAGTCTTCAAACAAGGGTTTTATAAGTGCCGTGGATTGGTTGTTTCTTGGTGTTTGTTGGGATTTGTTGGGCCTTTTACTCGCATTGTTTCCATCGAAATATGGGGCTGTTTGGCCCTCGGCCTTCTGTTTTCCTTCTTGCTGTTTGGCTCCTGGCTCAGGATTCAAGGAGGGTTGTGTTGATATCAAATCTTCTGTTTGGCTCCTTCGTTGCACTACTAATCTGTACCTTTGATCAAGTTGATATCTGAATTTTTATTACAAGAGATATTCTAAACTAAGAGAAGAGAAAATGTTTAAAATCAGGACGCAATGAATTAAGGCCGTCACTAGGAAAATCAACCGCTTGCGATTTATAATTTAACAAGTTTAGATTTATAGTCTAGGTACAAAAAAATATCTATCTACTTAGATTGTCTAGGGAAATCAACCACTTGCAATTTATGACTAAGTTTAGATTTTTTTTTATTTTTTATTTTTTATGAACAAACGATATTATCTATACTAAATAGCAAGTTCATCGCAACCATGAATAACATTGTCAACACTCCCGTCTTCTATACCAATGTTAGAGTGCAAATAGTGCTACTGGGAGCGCAACTTTTAGTTTAGAACTTGAAATTTGATGAAATTTGAAGAAGTGACTTAATATTATTGAAATAGAAACTCAATTGGAAGAGAACGCAAAATAGCAAATGTCATAGAATATGACTGAACCTAATATTCCAAAAAAATTCAAACGCAAAACAAACATGATGTAGAGAGAATTACACACAATCATCAAAAGAAGCATACATAATTTATAAAATTATTACATAAAAGGCGAAACAAATGGGACCACCAAACACAAAAGCCTAGCCTTATGACTCATTTGAAAATGCTTTTAAAATGATTGAAATAGTTTTTTGATGAAAGTGTTTTTGGAACTAATCCTTACTAAAAATGCAAATGAATATTGAAAAAGCATTTTAAATACTTTATACAAGAAGCTAAATTAAAAGCAATTTTGAGATCCAAAAACACTTCCATATCTATCGAGTTCTATTTATGACTAATAATTTGTAATTGATTCTATTTATGCGTATTTTCTTTAAATATATTTAAAGTCGGCTGGCTATGTAGCGATGGTGACCGTTGAAAAGCCAATGCTGACAGAGAAAGTAAGGAGTCCAGGAAGAGGGGCAGGAGAGGGATTTTATTTTTCTTTAATTCTTATTTCTCAATAATTACATTTATTTAAATAAATACAAACAACTTCGGAAGTTTAAAGGAATAATTTTCTCAGACTTGGATTTTCTGCCCTTCTCATCTTATACCTTTTCCATCACTTTCAATTTATGTGATCACTGTTAAGCCATTTCAATATTTTATATTCCCATTGCCTTTTGTCTTATTATTTCTATAAAAAAAAATCAATATAAACTATTGACGTGGTTTAACCGTAACCACAGAATATAGGAGGGGATAGGAATGGTACGTGATGGGAATGGCAGACAATCCAGGTCCAATTTTCTGAGGTTCAAATAAAAAAAATTATGGGCAGGTCAACTCAACTAAAAGATCAAATAATCAGACATCAATTTCTTACATTTCAAATCAACACACCAAAGTCTAAGAACCAGATCTCCTAGACCCAAAGAAACTGAGCTCAATGATCAAATTTATCCAGAAGTATTGAAACTTGATCTAACTGCTACAATTATTATAACTTTTAGAGGGCCCCTGTTTGTAGCCGTTGAATCAAAATTCAATGGCTCAGATCATTTAATGAGTAGGTTCAGTTCTTTTGGGTCCGGAAAGGATCCGGTTCCCAAAGTCTACCAACTTATTTGAATGCCTTGAGCCCTACTAGCAATGTTACCAGAGACAGTGTGTTAGGTTTTCACATGTAAAGATGTCACGGTCAATCGCTTGTGCATATATAATTTTTTTTTTTTCTTTTTGTCGAAAGATAGATCTTTATTAAATACGAGTTGAAAAATTTACATCATTAACAAGAATATTAAAAAAAAACCTTTGGACCAGTACACTACCAGCTAAACGAACCACCATGGGTTTGAACTTTGAACAAATAAAGCCACGACATGCGCCGCTCGTGTACCTTCCCTACAAGTTAACTCGAACGAAGCAATCCCCACGTCATTTGCAATAGCCCATATATCACGTACGTAATTTAATTTTGACCCTCGTTTATCATGAGCTCCACATGCTTCAGTGATCAAAATCATCCCACGCAAACCTGCTCTACTAACCCTAGCAATACTCTATTCATACTAGGAACATAAATTGTTGAAACATCTTCAATAAACGTACATAATTTTGTTTGCTTAATTCAAAATGAAAACTAACGAAAAGTCTAAAAAAACTTTAATTTTAATGAAAAATGACAAATAAATGTGTAGTGAATAGTACCAAGAAAATGTAAAAATGTGATTTTTCATTAAAAGTGAATAGTACCAGGAGTGTTTCGTTAAAATTCCCTAATTCAAATTGTGGGTTCATTTATTCTTGCATATAATTTGTTGTTTTAGAGCACAATGCAGTTAGGTAAACAAGAATTATATGGAGTGCTAACCTTGGCTTTTTGGTTGCTTCATCAAATTTCCAACCAACTTAATTTTCCATTTGCTAAACATAATCAATCATAAATCCATAATTTAATTCGATGAAAGCATGAACTGACAAGCTTATAGGATAATAGATCTAAAACTTAAGGAAAATGATAAACGCGCACATTTTTTTAACTTTTTACAAACCCTTATTTAGTTACGATCATTATTTTTATTTGATTTATTCAATTTAATGGTCATAAATAAAGAAAATTATGTGAGAAACCAAAATTAGCATGTGAAAATCATCTTTCAAACTTAAGAGACATGCAATTCTTTTGATAAAGCTTTGTGTTCTGAATAATATAATGAGAAATGCTAAGGAGACTCTCTATATATTCTTTGTCACCTCATGCTTTTGGCACAATGTTTTATAATATTGGCATGAGAATTAACATTAAACTGTGAGGTGACAGAGAGTCTATGACAAATCCCACTTTAGTCTCCTTAGCATTTCTTTAATATAATTATAATCTTTGTCATATAATTTTATTGTTCATACAAAGGGTGATGCTTTTTGTTTGCGAGTTCGATTAAAAAGTGTCAGCAAGTGGGTTTGTGACATTCCGTCCCGAAATTATCAAAACGTACTTGTGAAATGACTACTTTGCCCCTAGTTCGTTTTCGTTATGTTTATTGGTTGTTTTGTGTGGTGTGGCATGTGCTGGGCCACACACACACACACACTGTCACTCTCATCTATCCCCTGTCCCTTTCCCTGTCTCTCTCCCGTGCTCCCATTCCTTCCTCTTCCTTCGAACGTACGGACACACACCCAAACCCATCAAACCTTTGCAGATCGAGGGAACCAAGTACACCTTCAAGCTCGTGAGGCTCGTGGGAGTCCAGTCGTACCATTTTCAGGTGAGAACTCCGTCGTTTTCACGTCGATTCGACGATGTCCGATTTGGTACTATTCATGCAAACGTAATTTCTTGCGTTTTAGGGAAAACAAAGCTCGTAGGTGACTTGGTGAGGTCCCAAGGAGTCTCGGAGTACTTCGTTTGAAGAATTTTGACGTCGGAATCACTGTGTTTGGAGTTGACCGGAGTTGGGTGGTTTGGACAGGTAAGATCTCGTAGTTTTTGGCTCTTAAAAGTTGTATATTTATGTTCTCCTAGTCTTAGGCTTTGTTTTGGTACAAAAATCGTGAAAAATGGTTGAAAAACGAGAGAGAAATCGAAGGTTGAAGTTTTTCCAGTTTTCCGACGCCGGCGACGGCGCCAGAGGTTCGCCGGGGAAGGAGACGGAATATTCCGTCAAGCCTGACGGAATATTCCTGACGCCGTTAACGGAATCCGTTAGAACTAACGGAATATTCCTTACGGCGTCATTTGACGCCGTCAGCGTGCCAGGCACGTGCCTGCGCTTGGCCGGCGAGTGTGGCTGTGCCTTGGCCGGCACGTGGGGGCGCGTGCGGCGGTGGAAAATTTTTCTAAAAATTTGGGTGTGATCCTGAGGTTGTGTAGAGCACGTTGGTATATTCATTTGTCCAATTTGAGCAATGTATGAGAAGTTATTACTAGAAGTTGGTTATGTGCTTTAAAATTAACGTTTTTATAGTTGTTTCGCATATAGGTGATACGTATCACGAGGACGAGCGTGGTCACTCGAGACAGGGGGGCTACGACCCTTCCACCTATCAGTGAGTGGGCTTTTGATTTTCCGTATATACCTATATACTATATTTTTCCCAGAAATTGGTTTAAATATTATTAGTTATATGCCATGCTTTTTATTATCGTTTATGCATCATTGCATGCATTTGTAGTGCATACATATTCATATGCATATTTAGTGCTGTGGACACACAGGTAAGTGCCAGGTAAGTGGTATTCATGTTTATATTTCAGTAGTAGTTTGAGATGCTTAGAGAGTTCATAACCTGCACCCCCGGTGTTAGTGCTCCCGCCCAGAGTAGGGCACAGTCCTTCACGTGATGTTCACCTCCCGCACCACACGCTCAGCTTGGATCCAAGTTAGGTGCACAATCCTGTCGTACAGACCACTTTAGGTGGTTCCGACTCGTAGGTGACCCGCGATTATTCGCACAGCCTTCATGTGATCGTAGCACTAGAGCGTATATATATATGTTACACCCAGGCCTGTCGTACAAATCACTTTAGGTGGTTCCGACTCGTGGGCAGGTTCAGTTATTTAGTTTGAGATTTGAGCTCTAGATGCAGCCGTACATGTCACGTTAGGTGACTCCGGCTGCCAGATTATATGTTATTGTTATGATTTATACCTGAGCACTTGCATTTCATTATGAGGTTTCGACATGGCATATCCTTGAGCATGATTGACATATCTATACATACGTACATATGTTATTTTCTGGGAAGTATACAGGTTTTACGGCGATGGGTTAGAATGTATTTTACTAAATGGTTTTCGAAAAGCTTTATTTTTGCCCACTCACGCTTTTGTTTTGCGCCCCTCCAGGTTCTAGTTGCTTAGTAGGTTCGGTGGTTTCCCAGAGGGCTTTCCCGGCATTTCTGACAGATACTCACCAGCGTAGGGTCACCTTCGGGTGTACTATTGTCGAGTCATTTTCTTTGGACTGCTGTAGACTTAATGCTCTGAATTAGCGTCTCACTTATGCTAGCACTTGTTTTTACTATCTTGTATGCTAGTTTTTAATCATTCGTACTTTTTATATTACTATTCTATTAGCTTCCGCACGTGCACATGGTTACGTCATCTCCGCGTGACGGCTTGCACGCCCTGATCTCGGTCAGGGTGTGTCAGGGTTGATCTTGCATGTGTAAATTTTATTATTTGCAAAATATTTAGTTAAATGAAAGGATGTAATAAAAACAAAGTCTTTATCCAAAGGCTATTTTATTTTAAATAAAAATAGGAACTAGTTGTGGGGCCACTCTACATAGAATTGCAACGATCTAAATCGTTTAGTTTTCGAGTCTTCATTCATAGATCACCCTTTCAAAAAGCCAATTCAATCCGCATATACCCATTTAATTGTCTTAATGAAATTTCAATATTTCTTATAACATAGTATTTTTCAATTACTTTAAGCTCAATTAGATACCTCAAACATTTTTTATTTGACTAATATTTTGCAATAATATTTTATGAAGTGCATGATTTGATCGTTGAAATTTGTTGATAAGTGAGCCTCGTAATCAATCACAATTTCCATATAAAGAAAATGAGTATTCCTTTTAAATAAAGGGCCTGGTAATAAAAAATTAGCGATCTTGCTACATTTGCTGTCTTTTGCATACTTTATTATTGCAAGGGATCCAAAACGATTTGCTTCTTTTGTCCACTTAAAGTGTTAAGTGTCTATTAGTAAAAGCATTACTTAATTAACTTTATAATTTGAGGTTTTGTTTGGCAAATTTAAATATTATTCTGTAAATTTTAATTTGATTTCTTGACGTATAAGTGGTTGAACTACACAGAAAAATCATCGGATTTGCAATCTAAAAGTCGATTTACAATCGAAGAGGTTGTGAAGTTGCACCAATGCAGAGAAAAAATCCAGCTTCCCTTTTTGTTTTGATTTCAAAAGAGATGAAGGACTCGGTTGGAAGTGTACTAAATGCCTAAATCATTTTTGGTGAAATTCATTTTGGATTTCAAAAACATTTTAATTTATTTTTTTAACAAAACACCAGATATGTTATTCTTGCAAGAATCACTTAAAGTGCTTTTCTAAAATCCACTTTGATTTTTAATAAGAATTGGCTTCAAAAATATTTTCATCAAAAGAGTTTTTTAATCATTTAAAAAACATTTTTAAACAAGTCCAAAAACACGAGTTTGGTATCCCTTTTACCTCTTTCAAAATTGCCAGATGATTACACAAATGAGTACCACCACCACTTCATCCCATTCCAAAAAAACAAAAGACTTGCAACTCAAGTAATCAAGAGCTTATATCTTTGCATCTAAGGTTTTTGTATTCAAGCAATCCTCTCTCACTCAATATCGCAAATTTTACGACAACAAGAAAAATGAAAAAGGAAGCAAATTATATATTTTTCTTGGGTAATATCATGTTACAACGTAATTTGACAGTTATTGCATTATCAAATCATTTTGCCTAAAAAAAAAAACTGAAATTGGTACCAAGTGGAATATCTTGTATATAAAAATTATTATCCGCTGGATTGACTAGTCAAACTCACTAGTCAAGTAAGATAGATTTGTTAGTCGATCAATATGAGATTCAAATACCAATTTCAGTTCCCAAAAACTATCCTAGTCAGCAAGGCTGTAGATTGTTGCAAGTTATCAATGTGTCAAGTGAGCATGATAGTGAGTACATATCATTTAAATATTCAACAAATATATGTACCATGTATGTGTATGTGGGATGTGTGACATAATAAATAGAACTTGAACACAAGATATTTTTTGCCGGAACAACCCACCTTTGGGTTAAAAAACCGGGGACTCCCCACTGAGTCCAATCCACTAGTGTAAACAAAAGTTCATACAAAGACCATACAAGCTCAATTCCTAGATCCCTATCTATGGAGCAGTTTTACCTTTGTGCAACATTGCCTTACACAAGATGAATTTCTTCGATCTTCACGAAGTGGCACCTCATCCTGAGCTCTTCACCTTGTGGCACCGAGATCAGCTCACGAACTATGCATATGATGATGTGACAATGATATGCAGATCTGGATTCAGATGTCTAGTCAGTTTCTTCAGTCAAACAGTTGAAGGAAGAAACTGACGAGAATCCTAAAGTGGGTTAGTTTTAAAGATTTGAAACTAGAAACATTTGACCATTAATTTAATGCAAAACCAAAGACAATGCAACCATATTCTTCAATGATTGGGTGTTCAATGCATGAAAGAAGGTTTTGCAACTAGGGTTTTCATAAATGAAGAACAAAGAGGCAGGTAAAGTCTTAATGCCTTTCTCACGCTAACTTCTCACTAGAAATATAATCTGAAATACCCCAAAAAGAAAGAAACCCTAGCTAGAAATCTTAACTCCAAAAGCTTCGATTTGTTTTTCACCTACCAAGAACACATGTCGTTTTACAAACTTATCAGAGAAGATTAAGGGCTAAGTTCTAACTATCGGCAGAAAGCTGTCAGGAAGCCCATGTGGGTAGGTCTTAATTTGAGTGCCCAGCTTGCTGGAAATTTGCACGCAAGCCTGACTAGACAATTAAGCTAGTCAGAATGAAGCATGAATGTATACGTGAAATGCATATGCATGAACAAACCTTTTAAAGTGAGATGTGTCTCATCCTTGTACATTTCTTCACAACAAACACAATCCAAATATAGAAAAAAACCTAAAGTTAAATTAAGCACGGAGTACAATATTGACAAGAAAAATCAAACCTAAAAGTCTAACTTCACATTTTCATTTCATATAATTATAGCAATCACGTGTGACACAACATCACATTCAAAAATAACATCAATCAATTATTTCTTTAGATTCATTTTTGACTTCCCACCTTTTCCTTTTGAAAAAGAAGAGGAAAAACCGAAAAAGGGCAGAAAAAAGAAGAAGAAAATCATTGTTATTTATTTTTGGCTTCTCCTTTTTAAGCTTTTAACTTTCGGTAAAGTAAAAAGGGAAGTGTGCACGTCCACGTCCATGTCCATGTGGAACGCAGTGGCCAGTTCTTGTCTCGTTTGGTGGCTTTGCTGTGCTACTTGCTACTTTCCCTTTGCCCTTCCATGCCTTAAGTTGCACAAAATTACCGTGGATGGAATGTCAACGTTAACATTTGTGGTGAAAATTTTCTTAATAACGTGTGTGGTAAATTTTGAGGCGCGTTTATTTATACATTTATTTTTCTTATCACACATTCTTGTTAATTTTTATCTATTGCTTTTTTTTTTTTTCAATTCATTTGATTTAATTATCGAAAATTGAAAGGAGTGTGTAAGAAGTGAAAATAGGTGCGTAGATAGCACTGAACTAAATTTTTTGTTCGTCCCAATCTGCGTCAAACTTTCCATTCAAATGGTATCCAATTCTTCACTTTCAAGTGTAAAATGTCGATTCAAGTCTAAATTTAAGATCCAACAAGTTTTTATTTATTTTTATTTAAGTGATATTCTACTTTGAACTAATCTAAATTGAGAGAATAGAAAAAATCCTCACTCGAGCGCATAAGTTATATTTGCTTATATAAAATACTCTTACGTAACAAGTGGCGCTGCATAAAAAACATCTATTGAGTAATTGAAGTAATTTTCAAACAACTAATAAATATTTAATGAACGGGTGATGCTACTTAAACTATGCATTTGCTAAAATATCTCCTCTCTCAAACGTATAATATATGGGTGAAATTAGACATAATTTGGGTTGGAAGTTGGATTTTGACTGAGACAGACAACAAACACATACCTAGAACTACAATTATTTACCTCACCATGTTGGGGGCAATTGGGTCAATTTGGTTTGCATGGGGTGCTTGCTAAGAAAGAAAATAAAAGTGGGAAAGAGGGTACGGTGCAACAATTGAGAGAGACCCATTGCCACTGTCAGTGGTTGTGTTTCAGCAACTGAGCACCACCACCACCCATTCCTCCATTCCTCCATTCCCACACTTTCTCTCTCTAGAATCCCACTCTCTCTCTCTCTCTCTCTCTCTAGTTTCTTCGTCTGGGTTCTTCTCATCCGCCTGCATTCCCTCAAGAACTGCCGATGACGACGGCGCCAGAGCTTCTGGATGTTCATCCCCCCGAGCTCACATTCAAATGTAATTTGCTAATTTCCCACTTTTTTTTTTGGTTCCTAACTTTGATTAGTATTATTTCATCACACCTAAGAAACAACCGATTGCACTTTCTTGTGTAATTATTATTATTAATCGTGTCTTGTCTTGTTTCCCCTTTGCAGTTGAGGTTAAGAAGCAGAGTACGTGCTCGATTCAACTCGGCAACAAGTCCGATCACTATGTTGCTTTCAAGGTAATGTAGTTGCTTCAAACTTTCACAGTTTTTTTATTTTTTTATTTTATTTTTATTTTTAATTTTCTGAATTGCTTATTGTTTTTTGTAGATCGTGTGTTGTGTGCATGGAAACATATATGATTTAGTCACTTTTGATGAAAATGTGGCCGAAATTGAGAAAAATTTGGGTTTGATTTGGGATTTAGGAGATGAATTGGGTGTGCTTAATGTTTTGGTTTGCTATTTGGCAAAATTTGTTTGCAGGTGAAGACCACTTCTCCGAAGAAATATTGCGTGCGGCCGAATGCAGGCATTGTAAAGCCCAAGACAACATGTGATTTCACAGGTCTTGTGTTCTTCATCTCTCTTCATCTTGGGGTTTTTGTGTTTTTCTGTAATGTGTTGTTGTCTCTGTGGTTTGAGTCCTAATGCATGCATTGATGATATGTCGTCTTAGGCGAAGCATTATATGTTATGATTGTCAATACGGATCAGATATTGGAACACGAATTTACTTGATTGAAATTGACAGTCTACCAACGTTTTTCTGTTCATACATGTATTGTAATGAGTCTGTTTGTAAGATTATGAGGACATAATGTTAAGCGTAAACTTGCATCGACATTGTTAGTTGCCTGTTATGGTGCTGACCCAAAATGTAGCGCCGAAACTAAATGGATTTTGACTCTTCACCTTTTTGGTCAATGCAGTTACTATGCAAGCTCAGAATGTAGCTCCACCGGATTTGCTGTGCAAAGACAAGTTCCTAATCCAGAGCACTGTTATTCCTTTTGGGACAACTGAAGAGGAGATTACATCTCAGATGGTAAGGTATTAAGAATGATTGGCCGTCTCTTGGTCTAAGTTGTTCGGTAAAATTCTCGTTTTAACTTCTCAAATTTTTGGCAGTTTTCAAAAGATAGCAGCAGATACGTTGAAGAAAGGAGGTTAAAAGTGGTGCTTATTAGCCCACCCGCATCCCCAGTATTTGTACCAATGAATGGAGAGTCGAAGCAAGATCCATGTTATGACACTTCAGTGAAAAAGGATAGGGTTTTGAGTGGAGTTGAAAATGTACCTCCGAGTCATGGGGTAAGAGCAATAATGTTGTCCGTTGAACTGAATTCTTGACTGATCTCTTATCCTTCTTCGTTTGTTTGATGTTCATCTCTTATTTATTGTTCCTTCGTTCTGTGTATGTGTTCGAATATTCCTTCTTCGTTTGTTTGATGTTCATCTTTTATTTATTGTTTCTTTGTTCTGTGTATATGTGTTCGAATATTAATTTTTCTTGATTATTTGCATGTGTGTGTGAGTGCCAAATGATATTTGCACTAGCATTTTAATGTGGTAGGCAGCATTGATTTTCATCTGTATGTTAGTAGGAGTAAATGATTTTGTGCAAGTGTTATTTTATATTGTAATCAATTTTGAAATCAGATGTGTCAAAAAAGAGTTGTTCACATATTGTAATAAACCATAATCTGTTTTCCATGTGCCGGGTTGCTGAGGATGTTAACGCGTTTGAAACTTGTAAGGACGTGGATGAGTCAAGAGCAGTTAAGGATGTTGCGGCATCAAAACCAGCTAAGGATGTGGAGGAAGAATTGAAACCAGCTAAGGACTTGAAGGATTTGAAACCAGCTAAAGATATGGAGGAATCGAAACCAGCTAAAGATATGGAGGAATCGAAACCAGCTAAGGATTTGGAGGAACTGGAACCAGCTAGGGGTGCTGCCAAGTTGAATTTAACAAGGGATTTTGAGGAACTGAAATCAAAGCTAAATACAGTGGATTCAAAGCTAAAAGAGGTCTGTTTTTCTCATCTAGATATCTTTATAGCGTGGTAGCCATGAAAATCTTATTTTTGACAAAAGGTGTTGTCATTCTCATGGAAGGATAGTAGGAAAGATATCTGAATTTAAGAAAGTTGACAGGGGAATAATATGGGAAGAGGTTACTATTTAAGCATGTTGAAGTGCCGTAGTTAACTGTGAATTGTTGCAAATACATTCAGCAGTAAGATTTCTCACTCTCCCACCCCCGCTCCTCCTCTCGTCCTCCCTCTTCCACATTCCATATTCCATTGCGGTCGACTAGGCTTATAATGCATCAATTCTTTTCATTCCTGGGTAGGAAGATCGTATCCCATACGTGGCCCAATTCCGGGTGCGTGCGCTCCTCAAATTGCCGTTGGGTGGATCCTACTTTCTAGTACTCTTTGTAATGTTAACATTCGTGTGACCCCTCATTGAAACTGTAAATAGAAGTGATCTTAAATTTGTCGCATATTCTTTGCAGGCTGAACTTACCATCATGAAGTTAATGGAAGAGAGTAGCAGGTCCACTCGAGAGAAGAATATGCTTAAACATGAATTGGTGAGTAATTTATTCCTTGAATCCTTCACTTTTCTATTATCTTCATCAGAGGATAGCTGCATGATCGGTAAATGTAGTATGCGTTCTCTCCCATAACCGCCTTTGAATCAGATAGTATGAAGAATGAGAGATATGGATGAGTAGATTTTCCAACCAATCAATTCATTATCTTGTTTCAGTCTTCTTTTTTCATCGTTTGAACCTCGCTGCTCTTATGTGCCCCGTCTGGAGATCTGATGTCCGCCTTTTCTCTTCGTAGGAGTCGTTGAGGAGGAGGAAGAACAATTTAAAAACAGTCACGGTTGGCTTCCCACTCTTCCATGTTTGTATGGTTGCCCTCGTCAGTCTAGCAATCGGATACTATATCCATCCGTAGAGACAATTCTCCGTCCTGGATCTTAGACAGTGAAACGAAGTTGTTTCTCCTTCTCTGACTGAGTGAGAAGGATCTGCATGCATGTTTCTGACACCAAAGATGTTCTTCCGTGTGATGCGTAATGTGTGGATATAATCTGAATTCTGCATGTATGAACTTCTCCCAAATAATGTTTTGTTTTGTAAAAAATGTCCTGTGGATGCCAAGTTTGTTTTGAAGCTTATGTTCCAAGAAATTCCGTGATCAGATGAGTGTGATTAGGTTTTCGAATGTTAATAAAAAAATTGATAAACATTCGGCATTCAGTTGAGAAGTACAACTAAACTAAGAGTTAGTTGGTAATCTTCCTTTTCCGCATAAGGCGTAGGCCAAAAGGGTATTTTCATCTATTGATGATTGCTTGTTTGTACGAACGACATTAATCTCTTCCATAGGTGATGAAAATGGTAACGACGAGCCAAAAATCTTATCTTATTTTTCATCTAACCGTTGCAAAGATATATTAGATCCCTATATGCAAGATCTAACCGTTGATTTCTTAGACCACTCAGTCGATGCAATTTCCGAAATCAAAAAATTTGAAAGATCATTACAACACCAATCACACAAAACTTACAAGGGCATCAACTGTGGTAAGGATTTAACCTAATCAGCAACCTATGCAGACATGAAAATTTCCGAACCACCACACGAAACAAGCAGCTCATCCTGTGTAAAATGCTGTCACCACACTCCAAAATCTCCTTTGTATGAACAAATGCACACTGCAGCCACTCTCAACCACAACCTATACATTACATAAATTAGTGCTCATCTGTGATTGTGTATAAGTAGTTATATATGTGTGTTAGTTCCGTCTCAATGCCATTGATTTCCAATTTCTTCAACGGGTGAGCCTGGAACGAAAGGCACAAAACCCCGCCCGCCAAAAACAGGCCGCATGAAAGCATTATCAAATCTTCGCCAGTAATGGTGGACAGTGTGAGAAGGAGAGCTTAAGAGCATTCGTAAACTAGTTGGACGGGGTATGTCCGTGGGTCCTATGTTTGCCTCTGAATCTTCCACCCCACAGTTCACTTCTGAATCTTGGCCATTGCCGAGTAGTGGCACAACGATTGATTTTGGACTAGACGGTTCAGAAGATATCATACTCGAGACGTGTTTTGAGACAGGAAGCAAGATTCTCACAAGCGGTTTGGTCATCAAACCAAAAACCTGCATAAACAAAAGGATGTAATATACCAGACCAATAATTTGCGGGTTTATATACAAAATGTGTCCTGAACGAGTCCGGATTTCAAGTCGCTGGTGTCTTACCACTGTGCTGAAAAGAACAACTGTGATGGTGCTGGTGATCATGATCGCATTCGCACGCAAGTCCGTATGGCCAGACCTATTAAACTGCATACGCATTCACAACAAAATATCAATGTTTGTGTGACAAAACTTTCCCAAGCAAAGATCACGAGTACACAATCATGAAGTTCTTCTCGCTTTCGTCTAACTGTTTTAAAAGTCCCGAAGATTACAAAAAATGAGTTTCATAGGCAACAGAAAGGACTACATAGCGTTCAATCTTTACCTGATTATAAGCAAGTGCCATTGAAACAGAGCCACGCATAAGCCCCGCCCACCAAACTGTAACCTGAAAACCGGGAAATGTGCAGAGATCTGTAATATTTCATTTGATTCAAAGAATGTACACCAAAAGAGCTAGAATTGGATAAACTCCTACTTGCTGCTTTAAACTAAGCTTGTCTTGTGGAGATTTCTTAGTCAAGTTGGATAAGAAAGACAAGGGAAAAACAAAGGCTGCTCTTCCAATCAGAACCAGTACCAACAGTATCGAACTCACCGCCATGGATTTTCCAGGGCTGAACAATGAAAATACAGCAAAGCAAAATTAACCAACTAACGGAGATCAACTAAACACGTTGTACAAGACGTAACGAGTTTAAAAGGAGGCTGATTTCCTCTTTCTGCACTGATCATACCTATCACTCACAAATCTCCACTTGTCAATGTCCAGGGTATCCATGCCGACATAAAGAAAGATAAAGATCTCCGCCACAAACGAGAGAGTGGCAAAAGTATGCCTGCATTAGTTTGTAAAGAGAATGAAACATCAGCAATGTTTTCCACAGGTTTTGACAGATCGAATGAGAATGCCTCTCAATTTTCCAGGAAGATGTTTATGGATATTTAACGTACTTAGTTGTCACTCGTGAACTTTCAGTCACGTTATGCCATGTGTAGTGAGACATAACAATTCCGCAAAAGAACACAGTGAGAATGGCACTCAAATAACATAGCTGAATGATAAATCAAAATTTTGTTTTATGGTCAGAGTTCTTTTTAGATAAGAAACAAAATAAAAGAAACACGATGTACGAGTTGTCACAAATCTTACTTCAGACAGCATGTATGACAGGTAAGCCATGAGTATCATAAGAGCGACTTCGCGATCAGTTGAGTGCCTGATTATTGAAAATTAGAAAAAACAAGTATAAGAGCACTACTCGAAGTCACATTTAAAAACTCCGTCTTTCACTGTAAAATTATACAAACCTGCCGAAGTAGAGCTTCTTGATGATAAATGCACTTAGTAGTCCAGCCTGCAAGAAAGTAGCGTTAAGAAAAAAGATGTATGTGTCAGCAATTTATTTTGGGAGAGAGAGAGAGAGAGAGAGAGAGAGAGAGAGAGAGGGAGGGAGGGAGGGAGGGAGGGAGGGAAGGAGGGAGGCTTACTGCGATTCCCAGGATTGTACTTGTAACAAACAAATATAAAAAGTTTCCAAAAAATTGCAAAGCAGTGCTTGTATTGATGTGAGAGAGGTCGAAGCTCTGGATTGCATTGAAAAGCACTATTGATGTAGCATCATTAACGACACCTTCCCCAAAAACCAGGCTGTACAACAAAGGCGTTTCATCCTGATTCAGCACCTGCATTAAAAAGTTTGGATTAATTCAGTCGTCGTTAAATCTGCAACAGGAGCACATCCTTCACAAGACACAAAGACCATGCATACCTGTAAGGTGCAAACAGAATCGGTTGCAGAAAATATCGCGCCAAGTGCTGCAACCAAGGGACTGATCCAATTAAGCAGAGAATAACAAGATAAAAACAAAACAACAATAATTTGAAGTCATAAAGTATACCAAGATAATCTCCAATCTTGAGGGAACCGACACTGAACTTGTGAAAAAAGTGCATTGCACCTGGTTCAAAATACAAAAGAACTCATGAACAACCATTAAAACCATCATTGAAATGATCCGCTGGTCAATCAAAATCGAAGAAGCTAGTAACGTAGAAGCTTGTTTGAAACCAATTATACTGAAGAGGCAGTCCTGCTCATACTTTAAACGATTTATTGTTTCGAACATTTTTACTATGCACAAATATCCTAACACACAAGTGTCTCACATCTTTAAACCTTCCAGCAGAAACCTATGCTACAAAAGCTAAAATCCTCAGGTTGTCGAGTTACCTAAGGATATGATGGCAAAGGATATGAGAGTTCCAACAGCACCAAACGTCATGATAGTTATGAAATTACGAAAAAATTGCTTCTTCTTTACCTGGAACCTGATGACGTTGAGAAGAAAAGATCGATTATAATGTACTGCCAACTTAGCGAGTAAAATAATCGAAATAAATACTTACTAAATTCCATTAATATACTCTTTTAAAGTTTACATCGATCGAGTTATCGAGCAGAACTCCGGTCATTTCATGCCGTTTATGTTACTTTAGATAAATTGGCAAACTTATATCAAAAGCAACCAACCATATACCGATTGCGTACGTCTTAAAGCTTAATTAAACTGATTAGACAAACCCATAATTACAACACCTAAATGAGTAAATTGCGAATCTGATCAGGAAAACAATCAGTTAAAACCGCATTGAACTTACCCGGCATTAAAAATGATAGGCGGAAGCAGATATATAAAGAAGAGATCTTCACTAAACACTAACAAACGTGAGCTTTTTCCTCCGGTTGTGAGCAAAATTACAACTCCTGTGCACAGTCCCTGCCCACCAACACAAAAATTCCCGCAAAATCATTTCCGGTTCTCCATAAACACACACATATAATAAATACATATACGGGTACGGAAGTGATTTCCGCACATGCACTTCCTCTCCTTGCACGCCGGCCTTTATTTCTCGCATTTGGATTGAACAAATCAACGGACAAAAATGAAGAGGATGTGCGGAAATCATTTCCTATACCGTCGTAGAACAATAAAAGCTGACTCACAATTACAAGGGCTGTGATGGACTCATTCATCCATCGACTTTCTTCCAGCAAATGACCAAGTAGAATACAGGCGCAGAGAAGCGCCACGAAAAGGTTCATCGAAACCACTGATGTGTGGTCGGAGGCCATCAGAATTCTCATTGATCCCGTTGCAATTGAGCTCGCATCGACCGCCATTGCTAGCAGTACCAGAGAGCAATTCAGTTCAAGTTGCACTTCGAGTTCACGTCAAGCCTTCGTTTCTGGGAAGCTGAAAAGTGGAAAATTTTGCAAGAAACATTACATCTTTAACATTTTATTTTATTCCAACGATAATTTACACTAGATTAATCTATATTATTCAAAGCATACTGATCTGGTCAACTTCGGGAGGAGTGCAAAACAGAAGAGAATTAGACATCAAGACAGTAGTGACTGTTGAGTTGACAACCCAAGTCAAATTTTCCGAGGCTAACTATTTCACCTTAAATTGTGGAAATTAAATAAAAAAGATTCTTAAAAAAAAAAAAAAAAAAAAAAACTCATTTTTTGAGTAACTAACCAGTTTTTGGAGGTCAAAGTTTTGATCTTTGAACAAGAAAATTGAGGGGAAATGGTCCAAATTTGGATCTGGATTCTATAATTCCTACTGAAAAAAACTACCAAAATTCAAGATTTGTTAGTTCCAGAAAAGTTTAGAGAGAGAGAGAGAGAGAGAGCAGAGCAGGGGAGGAGTGAGAGGAGTGATGAGGAGAGGAAGAGAGACCGCTAAGCGAGTGGAATATATACGGTCGCCTCGCCTAAGGGGGAGTTTGAAATTGGAGGGAAGCTGACCGTTGATTGAGCGGCAGTGATGACAGATGGACGGTGGAGATGTAAGTAAGCCTGTGTTTGACTTTAAGCGGCGGTGTTTCGAGGTGTCTTGACGGTCTTGAGATTGAATGAAATATTCTCTGTTGTTGTGTTGTGTTGTGTTGTGCGTCATCATCATTGTGTTTGTGTATTTGTCGCCTTGAATGAAGGATCCTTTATTATTATTATATTATTATATTATTATTATTGTGTTACTTTTGCTTTTTTGTGGAAGGTCACTTTTTTGTTTTGCATGCGATTGATAGGGATCGGGCTTTCATTGTCATAGAAGGATTTGGATCTTCTCTGGATTAATCAAGAGGATTCTCCTGATCAATTATTGTAGGTTATGAAATTTTTATTCAATAGCTAAAAATAGGGGATCATTTTAAAGTTATAATGATTGTAACTGTTGAATAAAAATCCAACAGCCCACGATGATTGATCAGGAGGATCCTCTCCATTAGCTCAGGAGAGGATCCAAATCCGTCATAGAATTCTAAAATGTTAAATTAATTTGTCATTTAATACTACGTTTTTGTGGTATTTTTTATTATTTATAAGTGAGATTTTAGGTTCGATTTTCGTCAAAAGTGAATTTGAATCACATTATTTTAAATCCATTGTGAAGCTCAACTCACCATCTTTAAACTTAGTATAGATAATTTTTTCATTTGTTATGAAAAAAATATTAATGTAATACAACCATTCATGCTTGGTAACAATCCATTAACACAAACAAGCTCACCTGTTAAAAAACTCTCTTTATCACTCAAAAGAGAGTGAAAATACAATTTGATATTTTATCATAAATTAAAATCATAGTCAGTAATTTCGTTTTCAGTTATTTTAAAAAGTATTTCCAAACGAGCCGCAAATCTTCTACCTAGCCAGTAGGCTTGAAGGTGAACAAAGAATACAAATCCCGCTTCTAGTCACGTTAAAACTCTCACACTTATCATGCTGTGCAAATAATAAAATAAAATAAATATAATATCAATATGTTTAGCCCAAGGCAGTTGATTTTACTATTTAAAATCTTAACAAAATCTAGGTAGGTTTTGCCCATAAAATATAGAGAAGGCAATGTGGCAATCGCTATAGACTAAATTCTCAAATACACAATTGAACAGGCCCTTTATGCAAATGGATTCTCATTTTTTCCAAAAAAATAGCGATTAGGTGTGGGGTTCCATTTTATATCGAACTTCAACGATCTGAACCGTCTAAGTCTCGATTCATAAATCATCCTTACAAATATTCAATTCAATTCAAAATCATTTGCCTATTTAAAAATTTCATTATTTTTTATATAACAAAGTATTCGTTAATTTTTTTTAAAACCCAATTAGATGTTTAAATATTTTCGATTTGATTAATATTTTGTAAGAATAATCTATAAAATGCAACTTAAAAAATAAACAATTTAAACCGTTAAAATTTGATATCGTATGAACCTGATAACTAATATGTATTTTTATAAATAAAAAATAGATATCTCATCTCTTAAAGACTTCTCACAATTGAATTGAACAGGACCGTTTAAGAATCTCAACGTATGGGCCAACCCCACCTAACACTGCACCACACTGGTTCCCCACGTTCGCAAGGCACAGTGCTGGTGAGGGTTCGTACGGCCACCATTATGGAAATCATAATCCCCACAATCGCCATCAAAATATTTCTGACTTCTTCTTTATTGGTTAAAGAGAAAGGTCAAGAAATATCTTTAGATTCTTTATAAATTCTGAATCACTTCATGTTTTTAACATAATATTTGTATGAAAATTGACGTTAAAATTATGAAATGACAAAAAGTTCCACTTTTGAGAGAGATTTCTTAGCATTTCTCTGGTTAAATAATAGGCGAGACGATAGATTTTCAGTGTAATTAGAACACGGAATGCTACATCATGTGTCAATATACAAATGGTGAGATATGTATGTTAAAAAGTAAATTTTCCCACCACTTATATAAAAATAATTGGTGTACACTCGTGTTCTGATCACAACAAAAAAAATTTCTTCACACAAGACTATTTAGACACACAAAACTAATACATTTATGAACACAAATTCTAATATAGTGGAATATGGATCAACCCTAAAATGAGAAGAGAAAAGTGAACGAGGCTTTCTCAAAGTGAGACACTTCATAAATTTTCTACCACCTTATAGTTTAACGCACTTGTACTTTCGCTTGTCTTTCCATCCTCACTTGATCAGGCTGTATTTCCTAAACTGACTAACCTCCTTCGCAATGGAAATGCCCTATTCGTCTTTTTGAACCACTCACAAGACCACTGAGATCAAATTGACTCAGTGGAAATGCGGATACAACATAAAGAACCTAAAAGAAGAGCATCCTCTTTTAAGTTTCTTACTCCATCACCCACCGCCGCTCGGCCCGTGTTAGAGAAGACGGTGCAACTCTTTGAAGAATGTCTTAAATTTCATGTCAACATTATAAAACATTGCTCAAAAAACATGAGGGGAAAAATATTCTCATTTTTAAAAAAGCGTGCTTAACATTTCTCAAGTGAGAAATGTGTTTAATTAAGTTGTACGGATGATGGTAATCTATTTGCAGTGTAGAAGGAAAGAGTAACATTAAGCAATTTGTGGTGCATGCTGCTTGACGATGCACCATTCATGGGTGCAAAGCCATGATAACTGCTTAGCTCAATGCCGGCACCTTTAAAGATCGATCAATACAATGCAGGTACAGGGACCGATCCAGTAGCGGAAGAAGAATCATCATCATTATATTAGATCAGTCAATCGCATGGTCCACAATCATCACCATTCTATTGCCACGTGGTTACGTACACACGTTCATTGTTTGATGGAGAAATTTTTGGACGAGCACACTATAACATGGCGTGTTATAACATAGTGAAAGACTTATTTTTAGCTACATTCTTTGAATTTGGTTTTTAATTCTATTTTGTCCACTGTAACTTAAAAGTCGTCATTTTATTTTTTGAAATTTAAAATTTGCTCTATTTTGCCCCTAGAACTCAATTTTAATCACATTTTATCTACTGAAACTCAAAAGTTGTCATTTTTCTATATAAAACTAAAAACCTGATCCACAAGGCCTTAATTTTGTTAATTTCGTTATGTGGGATTGATTTGTATGCACCAGGCTAATTCTTTTTTTTTTTTTTTTTTCATCTCAGCTACTCAAGCAAGGCAACCCAAAAAAAAAATAAAAATAATAATAATAATAATTCAATTCTTAATTTCTTCTTTTAAATTTAATATTTTATGATTGTTGAATGTTGAGTCCATAAGTCGAAGTGAAACGAATTTTGAATTTTAGAGAGTAGAGTGATAACTTTTGAGTTACAGGAAACAAAGTGAGATCAAAATTGAATTTCAAAGACGTAGCTAAAAATAGACTGATAGTGAATTTGTATCATCATATAAAGGTTAAAGATCACATAAAGGAAAATTGATTGGAGAATTTTTTTACAGAGGTTACTATAGGGAGAATGACTTAAGTGTATCTTGAACCACTAATACAAAGCAAGAGAGATGTACACGTAACCTTATATTAGTAACTCATGACGCCATTGATGCCACCATAACAATGAACTTCTTTCATATACGTCTTTCTTTGCTAATAGACCATGTGTTAGATGTATCATGCATGGAAAATCTAAGAAGACCAAATTTTTAAAACCAAATGATATGGTTGTAGATGATTGGATTATTACTTAAGCGTTGATTAACGTGCTTATTTTCTATTGATGACGCATCATTTTCATAAATTTGATTTAAAATTTTGATACCCTTAATATTACCCATCGTGCATGGACCCATTGTTTGCATGAGTTGCGCAACTCGTATAAACCCCAAAACCCATCTCACTGATTCTGTTTCCCAATTAGCCTCTCGCATGGATGTGTGCTTAATCATGATTATTGTGTTGATCTTCTCTTTCAAACACTCCTAATTTTTTTCCAGGTTGGCGTGAGATTAAAAGTTCTCTCCACTTTTCGTGCATGATTTCAAATTCAAAATCCTACGTAAGAAGTGCACGTCGAGAGTGTAATCCGACATCGAGAAAGTAGTGTTGTATCGTGTAATAAAATACAATTTCACCTGAATCTAGCATGTTAGTGGTAGTAAATCATGTGGACTGCTCAATCGGAATGACAGTATAAACATACACGAGATTAGAAACAGAAGACCAACTATATACATTATTTTATTATTCTATACCGCTCATCCGTGGCGAAGCCAGCATGAGATCATTAATTGTCTTTAACCTCAATAATTTTAAAAACCTTATGTATATTTGTTTGTATATTGTATTGACCCTTATAAACAGATAAGGGAAACCAAATTACAACCTCATCTTCATACTTCTTCTATTTTCTTATATCATACTAGCATTTGCCTTCACACTTTGTGTGTATGAAAACATTTTTTAGAAAAGAGTATTGTTATTCATACCATGTTTTTATATCATATTTCTATACTACCTTAGATGACATATGATGTGGACAGCTACATCATTTGAAAAATTTGCAAAACCCAAAGAAATGAAGGAAAAAGACTCCTCATATACCACAATCATCATTTAATTAACTTTTTTTTTTTTTTAATTATTAGTTTATTAAATAATGAATTAAATTTAAAAATCTGATTAATTCAAATGATGTAGCTGTCCACATCAAATAACACCAAAGTGATATGAAAATGTGATACAAAAATATGGTATGAATATCATTACTCTTTAGAAAATGAGGAGAGAGATAAAGAGAGAACGTGGGAGGGGGAGTGGGAGGTTTTTGTTTTTGGTTTTATTTATTTATTTTAAATATTAGAGATATTTTAACATTATTTGTAGATGAGGCTTCAATAAAAAACAGTGAAATTTGAACTTGTGAAATTACATTATTGCCCATCATTTTTTTTTTGTGTGATAGAAGACTAAGTTGTATTTTCACCATCTTTTGATTGACAAAGAGTGTTTCATCAATTAATAGAGATTTGTCTTCATTTTCTCTCTTCTTGTACGAAATACTTTGGTTGAAAAGGCTTGATAATCTTCAACATTACTCTACAGTGTCCTACATCCACCCTTGACAAGCCTCTACAAGTAATAGTAGTTGTCCACATACGTTGGCATAAACTTTTGACAAATGTTGATAGAAATTGGCAGGTGCCTACTAGGTGCTCGACAACATGACCCAATAAAGCTTTTTGGTTGATATTATGACCCTATTATTTGAAAATCTTGGCTACGCCATTGCAGCTCACGTACCATGCTCAAATCAAATGAAAAATCGAGAGTGAGAATAACAATGCCATAAACATATAACTTGTTTGTGTGTACTATTAAAATGATTGAAAAAGCTTTTAAAGAAAACGTTTTTGGGTTCCAAAAACATACTTTTTCAAGATTTATTTACATTTTTGCTAAGAATTAGTTCCAAAAATATTTGCACCAAAATACTTTCAACCATTTTAAAGACAACATAAATATATGGTAATATTACACTAATAAGATTGCCGAAAAGCTAGATCTTATTACAAGGGGCCTAAGACGAACATCACGAAGATCATATTCAACATGGGCTTAACCAGCACAGACGGTTGTTGTGGGTTCTTGAGGGGGTTCTCAAGGAGTTGGGCTGGGCTATATAGTCAGTGGGCTTGGATCCAATAGGTCCATGGCTAAGCCTGTATGGATACTTGTTGGGTTGGTTTACCACCATCTCCAAATTCCAATCAACTCAATTTTGTCTTCAACCCAAGATAAATGAGGGTGATAAAAAAAGGTAATAACCAAGTGTATTAATAAAAAAGTTAGGTCTTATCACTGAGGATCTAACGACATTCAATCTTCACTTTCTATGTGTACAACTAAAATTTCACTTACGTGGTTTTGCTAAATGAAATCAAATTGTTGGTTGGACTCGAGATTTTGCGTTTCATTTCAACAACACAATAAATTATATACACAAAATTTGAACTCAATAAGATGTCTTGCATAAGCCCCTGGGATTAGCTAGTGGAGAAGAAGACTGGGTGATGGGCTAGGATTTTAGAATAGGTCCATAGTTTAAAAGGAAAATTAATGAAAATAGCTTTAAAATTTTGAGTTTTAACGATAAAGACAAAATAAAGGGTAAAGTGAATAGTACCAGGATTGACTTTTTAGTATAAAAATATGGTTTTTCATTAAAGTGAACAATACGGGAAGTTTTTCGTTAAAGTTTACTATTTAAATCCTTTCCATGAGTTACGATTATCAATGTCTATATCAATAAGAGACAAAAATGTTTAATAAGAAGACATTTCACTTTTGATACTTAGTATTACGGTTTAATGATATTTTTCTTCACTTATTAGTGAAATGTTTTAGGTTTGAATATCATGACGCCGAGTTCGCAACCGATTTATTTCTCTACCCCTTTAGTGTAAATAAATCATTGTATAAAAAATAAAAACATGTCCGCACTCTTTTTTTTTATCACTTTGCGATATCCCATTTTTCTTAAAGTTTAAATTGAATAAATCAAAGTTTTTTTGACAAAGGAGTTAAAATGTTAGTTGTTAGGAGCAATGTTTAAAATATCGGTATGGGTGGAAATATTGATATGTAAATTTGTGGAAATATCGATATGTAAATTTGTGAAAATATAAATGGATATATCGAACATCGATATTGATTACTTTTGATGAAAATGATGGAAATTTAAAATGAAACTTTATGGATTGTCAAACATTGGTTTGGACGAAATATAAAAGTTTCTCAAATATTTAACATATATGTTAGAAATATCGACGATATATGTCGATTTTAGTCTAAACATAATTTTTCCAATATGAGGTAAAGTTTAGACTTAATTCCCAATTTTCACATTTTTCTCTTTTTGGATACATTAATGAAAATATCGACTGTAAAAAAAATATTTAAACACTAGTTAAGAGTAAAAGAATCGATGAAGATCAAACTCGTACTACAATATATAGACATTGTTTTTCACCACTGCAGTTAAAACGTTATCTACAAATCAAAGTAAGAAAGAAAATTTACTCAATCCCATTACCACTTTAACAGGTTAAAATTTGTTTGAAATCAAATTATTGGTTGGACTCAAGATTTTGCGCAACAATACGACAAATTGTATACATACAATTTGAACCCAAGAAGATGTCTTGCATAAGCCCTTGGGATTAGCTAAAAGTGGAGAAGAAGACTGGGTGATGGGCTAGGATTTTAGAATAGGTCCATAGTTTTAATCCTTTCAATGAGTTACGGTTAGCAGTGTCTATAACAATATGGGACAAAAATGTTTAATAAGAATACATTTCGTTTTCAATATTTAGTCATATAGTTTAATTGTATTTCTTTTCACTTGTTCGTGAAAGGTTTTAGATTTAAATTTCATGAATGTCGAGTTCGCAACTGAATTATTTCTCTACCCCTTTAGTGTAAATATATCATTGTATTAAAAATAAAGACATTTTCGCACTTTTTTTTTCTTTTCACTTTGTGGTATCCCATTTTTCCTAAAGTTTAAATTAAATAAATCAAAGTTTTTTTATAACAAACGAGTTAAAATGTTAGTTGTAAGGAGCAATGTTTAAAATATCGGTATCGGTAAAAATATTGATATGCAAATTTGTGAAAATATGAACGAATATATCGAATATCGATATTGATTACTTTTGATGAAAATAATGAAAATTTAAAATGAAACCTTAGGAATTGTCAAACATTGGTTTTAACATAATATAAAAGTTCCTCAGATATTTAAAAAATGTGTCAGCAATATCGATGATATATGTCGATTTTAGTCTAAACTTAGTTTCTCTGATATGAGGTGAAGTTTAGACTTAACCCCCAATTTTCATATATATATATTTTATATTTTCATGAAAATATCGACCGTATCGAATAAATTTTAAACGCAATTAGAAGTAAGAGGATCAATGATGATCGAACTCGCACTAAAATGTATAGACATGATTGTTTTTCACCCTACAATTAAAACGTTATCTACAAATCAAGTGGGGCCCGTGGGCACGTGTTGGCAGTTGGCGCAGCCAAACAAATTGAATAAAAAGACAAAAACCCTCAACCGTCCCCACTCGAGTTGTTGTAGCCTTGCTTTGCCACCTCTTATTCGCTCCCTCTCGGTGTCGGAGCAGCAGAAAACCCACGCACACTCAAATTATCGTTTTCCAGTTTCAAATCTCACTCCAAAAAAAGAAACGAAAGAGAAAAGTGGGATTCTCTCTCCCTCTCCCTTCTAGGGTTTCCGCTTCCGCCATTGCCACGCACGTTCGCGCATTCTCTTTCCGCCACTGCGACCATTGCTTGCTCCGAGCTCGCCGGAACTTTCGATTGCTGCCGGTTGGGATTCTCCGATTCGGTGTCGTTTTTGGTAATTGCGAGGCGTTTTGTTGGGACTCGGAGGAAGGCTGCTTGTGCGGACTGTGGTGTAGGTGAGGTTCATCTGCTGCTTGAATTTTTATTTCGATTGTTTCAAGTGGTTGATTAAGCATTTATGCGAATTGCTCTTTAGGTTGAAGGTTTTTGTAGGGTTTTGAATTGTGGTTTGCACATTGATGAATTCGATTTTTTAGTTTTGTTTTGCTAAATTTGTGTTTAGAGTAGCGGTTATTTATGCGTTTGAATTGCAAAAAAAGATGGACTCTTTCGTGCAATTGCCCGTGCATTTTGAAATGTGTTGCTGTATGAATTTATTTTTACTCCCAGGCTCACAATCCGCGTAGTGATTTTCGGTTTTTCTGTGGTAATGATGCGAGGCTGGATAGTGTTCGTACGGTCTTACATGGACTCTTTCTGGGACAGTGGAAGTTAGTAGAGCGTATTGTTACATACAGGTATACGAGTCTCGATGGTATGTTCACTTGGAAGTGGGAGGATGGCTGTCATGGCAAGGCTTCTGGCGGGCGGGACTGTCTCACAAAGCATAACAGGTACAATATGAATTTTTTTTTTTTTTTGTTTTGTCAAACGATAGATTTGTTAGATTAGAGAGCCGACGGGGTTTGAACCCACACCATGGTGCAAGGGCAACACTCCTCTCCACCACTGTGGTTGAGGGCCACTTGCATGGTACAATATGACTTTGGGGTTGTATGTTTTTGTGCATTTTGTGGGCTTTCTACACTCTGCCTCACTTATGGTCTATCTATGCTTAGTGGAACTAATTATTTTTTCTTATAAGCAGCACTCAAATGCCCCGTTTTGGTTTGTCATTAACCTCATTCCCTGTATACTCTGTACAGAAGATGTTGGCCATCAGAAGTTTGCCGCTCAAATAATTTGCAGAGAATTAAGTGAGGCAAGTGAAGCTAATTTGCTTGACGAAAAAGGTGATTTCTTTATTTAATTCAGACGCACCTTTTTAATAAAGAAGTGTATTTGTTCTATGGTCACGGGGTTAATGATAATCTGGTGATGGTGGTTTCAACTAGGAACATCTTTTATTCGACATTATAATACTATATATTTATAAACATAATTAAGAACATTTTTATCAAATTTGCCAGATTAATGTGCACCTATAATTGTTTTCATTCCGTTTCTTAAAATCTGGTTTTCTAGACGCATATATATCACAGTTCTTGGTTCAATTCTGTATTATAACATTTTATAGTTTCACGTAAGCCCTTAGTTTGTAGTTCGATAATTTTGTTTGATGATTTCCATCTGGGTCTGCAGATATGCATGTGTTTGGTTTGAAGCCGATGGATGATCCTTTACATCTGGTAAGGTTTAGATTACATCGATTTGCCCATGTATGCTGAGTATTTCTGCTTTTGCAAAGAAATAACTTGTACGTTATCATGTGGGTATATAACACTGTTCAAGCTTGTACTACCAATACAATAGTGGTCATAACTTCCTTAACTGGAAATAAAGGAGACCTTAACCATCTAAGTCTCTAGTGACTTCTTTTGCTAATAAATGAGCATGAATTTATTTCATGGGGGCGAATAAACTTCAAGTAGTGGATAGTTGCAGTAACACATTGAAGAAATTAAATGGTTGCGAAGTCATCAAAAGTCAAATTGAGTACAGTGGATCAATGTGATGTTCAGCAATACTATGGTCCCTGTCTCGGACCAAAATTATTGGTTACAAATGTGTTGGTTTGAATTATGGTGCAGTGAGAGGCTGAGTGGAACTATAGACAATTTTCTGTGCGCTTGCTGTAGGAACCTTATGACTTCTTGCATACGGTAATTGATATGGACTATGATTTTGTGGTTAGCAGAAAAGTAGGTAAAGTTCCTTGGGGTTTATATCCAGGGACGAGGGGTTGAATCTGGCCTTTACCTTGGTTTGAGGTCTTGTGGATGGGAGAGGACTACCATCCACTGTCCTTTACTGGACTGAGAAATTAATACATTTCTCTCAGGTTTAGATTTATGTAGGTTAAACAAGATATCATCACTTGACTAGTGACTACTTTAGCCTGTGAGAGTGTTTGTGGCAGCAATAAGCCCTCTGCTTCTGTAATCTCCAAAAAATTAACATGATGATATTTTGATTATGCACAACACAAGTTGCCTTTACTGCATGGAGTGTGTTAGATATGAAGAATATTGCTTTTTATATAGCTGATCTGCTTTAAGTCTTTAAGTAAAAAATAAAAAAGGTACCTGATTGATCCATGTAATTGTTTATATCTGATGTGTTTGTGTGGTTTTATCTCTATGCATAACCTCTATTTAATTTGATTATTTAACATACTGTGAAGGTGTGTTGCAATGCTTGTAAAAAACCAGTCAAGGCCAGTCAGTATGTGGCTCATGCAGGTTTGGAGGTCTTTTTTTTTCTGCTATTTCCTTCAAAATAGTTTTCTCTGTGTTCCTTAGGTTTTTCATAGTAGACACACAAGTTTGTTTTCCCTTTCTTATGTGTGTATGTGTGTCAGCCCAGTATTCTTGCGCTTTACAATTTGAAGCATGCTACCATGTAAGAAAATACTCGATGCTAGCAACCTGTGGAAACCTTTGGATTTGAATTAGTTCTCTTCATAATATTTATTGCTCAAATGTTTGTATGTGGTGTGTTGCATGCTCGATGGAGAAAAATGTGTTGCATGCATAGCCCAATTCATGTTCCAATCTAGGATCTCTCAATATGGCAGATACCTTATCCATGTTTATTGGACTGCAAGTAGTGTTTGCCGATTGGTTCCTTCCTAACTCTTTAAGTGTGCTGGATGGCCCGAAATTTTCAGAACTTTGTAGGTCCTTAAATTCTATGCAGGAAACTACTTTGGAGCTTGATGGAAGTATGGGGCAAAGGAAGCCTCCGAAGAAGGAGAGGAAAAAGTTATCAATTGCTCATTCTAGTATCCTTTATTTATTTATTTCAATAGTAAAGTTTAGTGTTTTCCTTGTTCTTTCTTACATTTCGTACTGATGCCTCATCCCGTTTCTCTTATTCATTTCTATTTGAAACAAAGTGGAGTAAAGTTTAGTGTTATGGAAGAGTTAATAGTAGTTATTAATATAACACCATTTTCTGAGTTTTTTTTTTTTCAAGTAGCATCTTGGTGCTATTTTTTTTTTTTTTTTTTCTGATTCAGTGGATAATGTTACCAAATGGTGTGACAATTTGATGATTCTTAACCTTTTCTAGACCAGTCCACTTTAGTTGGAGAGCTAGAACGATCTGAATCTATAGATGCAGATGATATCTCTGTGTCACGATTCCAGTTGGATGGGAAAATGGGAATGAATCCTGGCTCTTTTATGGAGGCAAAAAGTAACTATTTATTGTGCTTAATATTGTCTTCAATTTGATATCTTGACTTTCCAAATTTTGAATTTCTGTTTTGTTTTTATCACCTTTTTTTCTTTCCTTGCCCGACTTGTTACCTTTTCACCATTAGGGTGCAATTTTCCATTTAAATCATGTTCCTGAACAAATGAATCAGGCTGTAACTTAGGGCCTGGTATATGAAGTATTGGCATATTGCAGATTTTGTTTATATATAAGATTCTCCCTAGAGTTTAGTTCTATTCGTAATATCATCTTGCAAAGTCATAATGGCCTTCTTAAGTTGATTTGCTCAAGTGCACTCCTCCCTCCTTTATTTTCCACTAGGAAGGAGTGCATGACTTTTTCAAAGAGCAAAAATGAGCTCCCAAATAAAGCAATCAAATAAATTATTATACAGCTATTCTGCATAAGGATTTGTTCATATGTGTACCATTTCATATAGTGAATTCAACTTACGCGGATGTGACAATCATGATGGATGGTTCCGGAGTTAGTCCAGGAAATACCAATGGCTCAACATCTGTGATACTTCCACCAACAAAACGATTTAAAATGTACGATTGTTATTCTTGTGACCATTAATTATCTTTGCATTGTGATTATATACATACTTAAGTACTTTAAAAGTTTATTTGAACTTTGAACATATAATGCACACAACTGCTCCAGCTGTTTCCCTTTAGTCAGTTTCTTTCGCTCCCCTACTTCCTCTGATCTTATGCACAGCCAAATTCTGGACTGTCAATTTTCATTTTCCTCTTATAAGGATTTTGAGTACTTGTGCATTGTGTTTAATGAGCAATTTAGAGAAATGGACTCTTAGTGGCTTTAGACATTTACCCTGTAGTGGGGTCAGAATGAATGTCTAGACCATGGGCACTTCCTTTGACTTCTTCTTGCTACTTTTATTGATGCCTTATTGCAAAATTTTATATTTTTATTTTTGTTTATTAGCTACCTACCCATTGTGGGTAGGGTGATGCAATGTTACAAAAGTGGGATTCATTCTTGCATCCTGTATATAAGTCAAACGTAATGGCTTGTTGGAAATGTTCAGTCGCTTTATTTTTCGTTTTGTTTTTGTATTTATATAGAAGAAGCCTTTAAATGGTGTTGGATATTTGTCTTTCATTTCCATTAAATGATGCAAATGCCTTTTTCCCCGCTTGTAGGGTAGCAGGTCAGCAGCTGCCACTATCAGATGATATAGGAACAGCATCTGCTGTATCAAAACTTGCAAGTACTCAGGATGCATGTCCTTGTGAGGATCTTTAATTTTTGGAAGTTTTATATTAAATCATCAGCTTATACACTCTCATGTTGCTTGTCGAGTATTGAATATCCAATCACTTTATTTTATATTTTAAATCCTCCCTAATGTTAAAATAGAGCGACCTTTTCATGTATAGCTACCCTCATTACTTGGGCTTGAGTATATCACCACCATTTTTCATAGTATAAGAAGTTGGATATGGTTGATTTTGATGTTTGATTCTCATTACGCATTAATTCAGAGAACTTTTAGATTTCCACTCCACACCCTAGAGGAAACGAAGAACTGAAATTGGGAATAAACTACAAATGGATTTCATTGTTTCATTATTTTAAATATGCATAAATATGGTAACTATCAGCTCTAACATAACTAAAACTTTATTGATTCTCTAGTTGCTTCTAAATTTATGGTGTATTCACGTCTAGGTATCTATTTCTTGCATGTGTGCAGATAGGGATTCTCCAAAAGGAGCCATTCCTGCAAGTGAAATACCTTATCCTGCTCTTAAGTACATGAAGTCCGGGCAAGCCCTTGAATGCTGCCTGCCAATTAAAGGTATGCTAATAATAGTGTCAGTTTGCTCAGTTCTTTTACTTTAGCATGCAAAGATTAACAATAAGGTCTTGGATCTTAAAGATGAATCATCGTATGTACTTTTTGAACATCAATCGACTTCTTGGGAAAGTTTATCCTGATGATCATTCTTTCCCAATAATCTACTGTACGTGCTCTCTGTTCACAGTATTTGACAAAAAGTGTCGTATTAATCAGATTGTCCTCTTCCCCTTGCTACTAAAGTATATTACTCTCAAAGACGCAATCGGCTTCGGTCAGATCTTAGTCATCTTTATTATGAGGCAATGGCATCAACTGAGGAGCTTTGTAGTGACATGGTGAGTCACTAGTATGAAGGTGTTAAATGAGTATCGGACAACACTTTGGATTGCATCAAAACAAGATTGTCTCCCTCGCCCTTTTCCATCAAACTTTTTAGTCAAACAGCTAATCTGAGATATAATTACTTAATTGTAAAACAGAGAGACTCACAGCATTTGCCTTCTTTACGGAAACCTGATCAAATTCTCGCACAAAATTCTGAAGTTTGCTTGGGGAACTCAGTAGGTTGCCAGCCTGATGGTGACTTCTCGAATCAGTTACCTGTGGATAATGTTCCAAGGCCTGAGGTGGCTAGTGTTGGTTTAACTAGAAGCAAAATTCTTTTGAAACCTTATTCCTTTGCGGGTAACTCAGGTATTCTTGAATCCTTTGTAAGATGTGTAGTATTTCATTAGAAGCGTACATTAGATTTGATCATACTTGTTTGTTCTGTAAGTACTTCCACAATGGTAAATCAATCCTTCACCCAGACAATTTCATTGGTTTTGTAGGGCAATCACTGCGGACCATGCAACAGAAAACTGGCAGCGTTCACGTTATATAGGAGTCCTGGTAGGAAATTTTGCCTCGGTTTAGGTTCAAATTGAACCTAATACTTGAGGCTAGGACTTAGGTTTCTTTTCCGAAATTGACTATACTCATCATTAAAACGTTCATTCGAGGCCTCTACATAATAATCAATGACCGAGCAATGTTTGTATATCACTTGCTGTGCATGATGTTCCAAGTTTCTGTCCGAAGAAATGCTACTCTCGAATTTGTAAATATGACTATTTGTAGCCTTTTAATTGATGCAATATTCTCTCTGTTACGTTAGTTTCGTTGAAGTCGCCTTCCATTTACTATAATTCTTCTGTACGATCTTCGATCTGCTACATGGAGAAAAATTTCATGTCATCCTTTTTTTCCTATCCTGTGGCTATCGAAAGTTTGGTGGTGACGGAAACATGTTCTCCAATTCGATTACGAAATTAAGCGGGAGCTCTCAGTTGGCGGGGCCCTGGTAAGTTTCCATCAACATTTATCATTTATGCAATGAAAGAAGCACAGGCCTAATGTGTGAAAACAGCAGGCAGCGCAAGACAAGACTTGTGCGTGACAGCAACAGACTTAAGACAGCCTCTTGTTATTGTGGTAAGATATTTTAATTAATTATGTCCTGGATATTTTGATCCTTAGATATAAACGGCAAGCCAGTTAAAGGTAATGCTAAATTATGTCCTTGTTCTTACTTCTTATGTGTGTGATGGGGTCTTGTTCCGAAAGCGTGTCTAGATATCATGATAAAAGAAACACCTAGAAATGTTAATTATGTCTTGGGTCTCTTTTGTTTGATGCTTTCGTTTGTTTATCGAAACAAGAAATTTTTAATCAACGTCTTTATCTGTACGAATTTTGGGAGTAATTATTGCCGTTCTAAAAAAGGGGTTTAGGCAATTGCGTCCAAGGAAGTGCAGGATAAAATTTTCGGGAGTGTCAGTCAGAATTCCTTAAATTCTCTGCCAAGTGATTAAAAGATGATTTAAGGCTGATGTAGGTGTAGGTGTAGGAATATATGGCTGGCATCCTCTCTTTTGCAATAGTGCCCCCATTTAAAAAGTTGGGGAGTGTCACTTTCCTCTTCCTACCAATTGGCATGTGGGCTCATACTTTTTTGAGAGCAAATAAATCAAGAGTGGGTGGTTTTTGGGGTAGCATCCATCCATCCAGTGGGCTAGCACTAAGTAAAATTCTTGTCTCCTCGTATGTTGCGGACAAGTCACAGTTTGACGTGTAATGGGTCTGAATCTCTCGTTTCTGTGATTGGAATGATCTGGTTTTGCAAACGACTGTGATTTGCAGATAAAAAGACGATATTTCAACATAAAACCTCTCTCTAATATGATACTCTCAAACCAGAGGCCCACACCAACCTTGTGTAAATCCTAGATCCTCGTATGGGAGAGAGGTCAAATACGATCCTCAACACATCAGGTTTGGCTCCTCCCCCAAGTGGATCTCATATATATCTCAAAGTATGAGCATTTGCCAGTTTGTTTTTCTGGTGGCTTCTGATTAGACAAAGGGAGAGACAGATAATTGAAATATAACAACCGACAAACAAAGTGTTCCTCTCAATTCAAGTGTCTTCATGTACACATGTTTTCTTCTCATATGTTTCCTTTTGGTTTTGTCCCCTTATCTTTACGAACTTTGCTTGCCGTTCAAGTTTTGTCTGGAAGATTTATATATGACTGGTTCACTGTCCCGTAGCATTTCAGTTCAATAATGCATTGCTATGCATAAGTTTTTTCATGCGGCAATGCATTATTGGACCGGATGGCACATAGATGGTGAACTAGTTCCATGTAAGTTGTTCTCGTGAGTTGGAATGTCGAGTTTAAAACACAGAAAACAGATAGAATTGTGAATTTAGATTAGAAATAATTAAGTCGATTAGAAAAACGTAATAAAAAAACAGATAAAATATGAATTAAGGTTAGAGAATCGCGTCAGAATCATCACTTGGGTACTAAGCAATATGAAAAACAAAACCAAGTGCTGTCATACTCGTAGAGTACGTAAAATTTGGATACTAGTTTACTTTACTATTACGTTAAAACAAAAATTTGTGTGTGTATAATAAAGAGGAAGGGAAGGCTAATTTGTGGATTAGTCGAATACAAATTGCTTATGTTCCATAAGATTCCACCCACTGATTAGCCGGCAAACTTTGTGTCATCTCCGCCCATCGGTTTAGACGGATTATCTATGTAGTTTGTATTTCTGAGGTCGTCCATCTGACTTCTTGCGTTGCATTTTCAGCCGGCAGCAACCGTATTAAACGAGGATACCATACCAAATTATTATTTTTTGTTGTTGTTGGATACAAAAAATATTAGTTGGGGGTTAGGCTTTGCCTTGCTTAGAAAGGTCTTTCGGGAGAAGATATTCTACATTAACATTCCACACTGCACGTTCTGGATCGATTCTTGGCGTCAGAGGAGGATGAAATGTCTCTGTGAGTCATCCCAACCTCCAAAATGATAGATTGTCATGGCAAAATCACAAGCTGATTCATTTTTAGAAAAACAATAAAAAGGTGAACCAAATTCGATTAGATTTGATTAGATTGAACTTAATTTGGTTAATTAGTTTATTGACCAAAAAAAAAGTTGGTTAAATATATATATTTTAGTACATTGATATTTTTGCATTAAGAGAAGGGGAAGTTCGACAAAGCCAGATAATGGGCAACCTAATTTAGTATCGAATTCGCCATCCACGAAATTCAAACCTAAAACCTCTAACTTTAAAGTGAAGAGAAATACCACATACCGTAATATTGAGTGGCAAAAAAAAAAAGTTGGTTAATTATTTTGGCTAAATTGTATTGAACTTAAATGCTCTTTCCACTAGAGTCCAACCTTATCCATTCATTTTTCGGATAAAATTTTCCATTAATTTTTTGGGATAAACTTTCAGTGCAAGTGTAGAACATAACTTGGTATTCCATTTTTTTAAAATTTATTTTATTTTAAACAAGCAATATTATCTACATTAAAACGGAAGTGTCCTAAGTCTCACAATGAGCTAGGAATAATGTGGTTCAAGTTCGCCTTTGATGAGAATTGAACTTAAGATTTCTCACTTACAAGTGAGGAGGAATACCACTAGAACGTAGTACTAAGTGGCAATTTAGTATTCCAATTAAAATGCGTAAACAATATTTTGTAGTTTTTTTATTTATTTGAAAAAGTGATATTATCCAGTAGGCTAAGCCTCATAATGGGCGAAACAATAATATGAGATTCAAATTCGATTGGCGAGAATCAAATTCAAGACATCTCACTTACAAATGAAGAATATGAATATCACTGACCGTACTACTAGGTGACAACAATATTTTATAGTTTATATTATGATTTTAATAATAAAATAGAATAAAATTATAACATGTTGGGTACAGTTAAACTTACTTTTTATATTTTAGGGTTTGTATTTTTTTTCTTCAAGATTTCTAAAATAAAAGAAAAGGAAATTGAGAGATGTGTTGTAGGTCTAATTTATTGAACAATATAAAGGAGAGTGAGAGAGGGGTGCATCACAGAGAGATGAGAGAGATGGGCAATTGTGAGATGTGTGTTATGCTACGCTGTGTCTTTATTTATAGTAATTTTGTTTTTTCCAAAAGAAAGAAATTTTATTATATTCGAATGTAAATGTTTACATCTGAAGCCAAAGTATTAAATAGCAATTCTGGCTCAAGATCATCCCAATTATAAAAGCCCCATTCTCGTGTAACAAAAGAAGCCACTGGATGCGCTGCCTTGTTGCAAACACGATGAGCAAAGATAACTTCTACTGACCTTAACTGTTGTTTCAACCATTGAACATCAAAGATGATGCCTTCAATCACAATATCAAGTTGAGGTTTCTCATTAAGCATATCCACTAGACATTTGGAGTCCGACTCTATCTATACCACCTCAAAGCCCTTATCAATACAAGCCAACACTGCCGCTTGTATCGCTTTAGCCTTCACCATTAAACTAGATTCATATGGCAAGTCTCCACTGTTGTCTGCCCCCTGAAAGATACCCGCATAATGTCTTGCCACCTATCCATATCCACCATGACTCGATGCCGTGAACCAAGCTCCATCAACATTTACTTTGGATACTCGCATAATGTCTTGCCACCTATCCATATCCACCATGACTCGACGCCGTGATCCAAGCTCCATCAACATTTACTTTGATTGTACGAAATGATGGGCGTACCCAACTTTTAGGAAGAAGATCACTAACCTAGGCAATCTCTTTATTTATAATAATATGGAACGTAAATTTTTTACCCAATAGGATTACAACTGTAATAGTATAATATTAATCTAAGACATATGGTCGAATCCCCAATAAATATTATATATATATATTGAAATTTACATAATCGCATTCCTAATCTAATAAAAATTACAATAAGATGCGTATTATATAAGAGAAAATTATTTTTGACTTGATGATGTTATGGTTGACACTCGCCTTCACCCATTTTGAGGGGTTATTTTTTCAACGCCCTTGGTGGTAGTGCTCGAAATTTAAGATTTGCGTTCACACTATTAAATAAATCTCCTCATCGCACACATCAATCATCCCACTTCGCCACGTGTACACTATAAAATAATTTCACAGTTGAAAATTCTAGATGTATAATAATATATTTATGGAAAATATGGAAAAAAAAGGCTGACCAAATCCTCTTTTCACAATTTTCAACTCTGTATTGGAACTTTAAAATTTTAAATTCAAAAAATTTAAATTTTAACTTATAAAAAAATTTCTTTTTTTAATAATTTTGAATTAAATTTGAGTATGAAATTATTAAAGAATGAATTTTAAGAATAATTTTTTTTTCATAAAGTACTTAACAAAAAAAAAAAAAAAAATATATATATATATATATATATATATAGAATATCCTAATTAATTCTATGAATATTTTAATTTAGGGGGTGTATTCAATTGAGAATTTGAGAGATTAATAGATTATAAATATATGGATTTTTATGGAGTTTAATTGATTTGTAGAGATTTCATATAAAATTTTGATTCAATTCTCTCAAAATCTTATGGGGAGATGTGAGATTTGTGGATACTTAAAATATACTACGAAATCTCTCTAATTCCCTCTAATTCTTCAACTTTCTCAAATTCTTTAAAATCAATTTCTAATTGAATACACCTAGAATGTTATAAACTTCTTTAAAATTCTAATTGAATACACCCGAACTTTTAAGAATTTTAATAAACTATCTTAAAATTCTAATTAAATACACTTTGAATTTCAGAGAATTACTTAAAATTCTGATTAAATACCCCTAGATTCATTAAAAGAATTAAAATCCCAATTGAATACACCCCCTTAAAAATATTTTGATTCCTAAATATTGAAAAAAACACTAAACCGACATTATGAAAGAATATGAAACACATAAAAGATTTTTTTTAATTACTTTAACCGTTGGATTTAAATTTGGATTGTTATATTTTTGTTTTATTGTTGAATTTAATCATATTAAATCTTTGCCGGTTGGATTATATGAAATTATAAATATAAAACTAAAAAAAATACACGTATATGGTAGGTCATCCCTTTTAACTCACGGAGAATTTTAACCTAAATTTGCACTAAAATTAAGTTTTGGGTTAAAACTCATATTTATCTCAAGATTGGAGCAAATTGGAGTAAATTTAGAACTTAGAATTTGAGTTTTATTCCAAAAAATATAATAAAATCACGTTTGCCAATTCACAGATTTACAATTTGTTGCTGAACAATTTCGAATAATTAATTAGAAAATCCCACCAAATAATGTTTCTTTTTATAGTCCAACCTTTTGGTACCGAAAAAACTCATAGAAATCTTTAATTATTATTGTGTGATTCACAAACGTATCGTGTGAAATACGAATTTAAAAATTTTCGATCGCAATTGCCACCTGGGTAGTTAATCCCTCTACATAATGAAGAGTATAATAATGATGCCCCAAAAACGAAAAAGAAAAATTTTCCCACTCACCAAACAACAAATAAGAAAGAGTACAAAATAACAGAGAAAAAAAAAAGAATAAATATTCCTAGTTGCTCTGGCCACTCGATTCTTCTTCAAAATTCCCAAATCCTCCATTCCAAATCCAACTTCTTATCCCATCGTATTCTGCTTCGTCGTGGAGTTTGAATCAATTGGGAGATGTCGATAAGGAGTATAATCCAGGACATGAAGTTCTCGCGGTCGCAGCGGGTGGTGCAGGACTCGGCTGCTCGGTCGGGGGGCCAGGCGGTGGGGGAGTCGTTGAAGCAGAGCTGCTGGGCTCAGATGCCTCAGGAGTTACTCAGAGAGGTTCTGGTCAGAATCGAGGCTTCCGAGGCCGCCTGGCCGCCGCGCAAGAGCGTCGTCGCCTGCGCCGGTGTCTGCCGGAGTTGGAGACACCTCACCAAGGAGATCGTCAAGGCTCCTGAACTCTCTGGAAAGTTGACCTTCCCCATCTCCGTCAAGCAGGTCTCTCTCTCTCTCTCTCTCTCTAGAAGAAAAGAAAAATTTTTTGATTGAGTTCTTTTTCTTCTCTAATTGTTTGAGTTTATGTCCAAAATTTACATTTGTTTGCATTTCTCATGGATTCTGGATGTATTACAATTGGGTTTCAGTGGAAATTGCATTGCTTGATTTGTTTGTGATGCTTCTGGAGTGTGACTGGAGTGAACTTTTTAGCATAATTCTTGGCCTTCCAGGCAAGTTTAGCCAAATCTTCAATCTTTGTAAAGTTTTTGGGAATTGGAAAGCAATTTTTCTTAACGGTTGTAGTGGCTAAAATTGCAAAATTTCAGTCTTTAGTAACCATGTAGTGTAAATTGGTTTAACAAGCGAGGGGAAGAGCCTAAGATCACGTGAATCACGTTCTGAATTCTTATATTGTCCGATTTTCGGGTTGGAAACCAAAATTTTGATTCATTGTTCTCTACCTTTGAAATGGTCGTTGTACATATTTTCAATATCTGTTTTATCTGATTGCAGCCTGGTCCAAGGGATGATCTCGTGCAGTGCTTTATCAAACGGAACCGTTCCAACCAAACATATTATCTTTTTCTTGGTTTGACCCCTGGTGAGCATTTTTTAACCGAGAAGGGAAGTAATATTGTTTTGAGTTCATTTTGAATGACAGGTAAACTTTTCTTGTTTGTTTTTCGAAGATATGGGTTTTCCATATTTGCTCTAGTTTTTTTTTCAGGTAGGTCATGTAGGTATTGATTTCTCTCTTGAGAAATCGCTTTTGCTTTCTGTAAATAGTGGACCTGTCCTCTTTCGGTTTCATTTTTGAGCTATAAGTTTGTGTTAACTTTTCTTGTTTGTCTGGTGTCAATGGCAGCTCTAATTGACGAAGGCAAGTTCCTACTTGCTGCGCGCAAGTTTAAACGCCCCACCTGCACTGATTATGTTATCTCACTGTGTGCTGATGAAATGTCAAAGGGGAGCAGCAACTATGTTGGGAAACTGAGGTGTGCCGAAAGATGCATATGATGTAACCTGTTTTCTTGTTCACCATGTGCTTAAGTATTAATACACTTTTCCCCCCTCTCTTTGTGAAGATCAAACTTCTTGGGAACAAAGTTTACAATCTTTGATGGGCAGCCGAGTCATTCGGGAGCCAGGATTGCAAAAAGTCGCTCCACTAGGCTTGTCAATTTGAAACAAGTTTCCCCTAGAGTCCCTGCTGGCAACTATCCGGTGGCTCAAATTCAATATGAACTAAATATGTTGGGTTCCAGGTAAACCTTATGCTTGTAGGACAAGTTATAGAACCATACTTTAGAAGTGAAATTATAAGAGTACATCTAGTATTCCATTGGCATAGGTGATGTTTTCATTCTTGTCTCTTATTCTCCGCAATCCTCACAACAACATTTTGAGCTGTGATCATAATTTGTTCAGTACACTTAGGTAAGGGTGCATTTTCATTTTAATACTGAGGAAATTAAAAAGCTCACAGAGTTCTTGCAAGCAGGGGTCCGAGGAGAATGCAGTGTACCATGGATTCAATTCCATCCTCTTCAATTGAGCCTGGAGGAGTAGCCCCCACACAGGCAGAGTTTTCACATAGCAATGCAGAATTATTTCCATCCCTCTCATTTAATCGATCGAAATCAAACCGTATGGAGAGTTTCCTGTCAGGGCCCTTGGCCAGACAGAAAGATGGGGTGCTGGTGTTAAGAAACAAGTCTCCTCGGTGGCACGAGCAACTCCAGTGTTGGTGTTTGAACTTTCATGGACGAGTAACAGTTGCTTCAGTGAAGAACTTTCAGTTGGTGGCTTCTCCGGAAAATGGACCCCCTGGGCCAGAACACGAGAAGATCATCCTCCAATTTGGAAAAGTGGGCAAGGATCAATTTACCATGGATTACCGGTATCCAATATCAGCGTTCCAGGCATTTTCAATCTGCCTCAGCAGCTTTGACACCAAGATTGCCTGTGAATAAAGGTATAGATTTAGTAATTTAAAAGATGAATCTTTCAGAGTCTGGTAATTAGTTTTGAACCTAAGTTAACCAACTATTATATACTTGAACACAACTCTTTCACCCGAGCGCCCGTAACACTTCCAGAATCCATACGGTTGTTTGTGCTTTGTTTGTAATGTTGATGGAGTCGGTTGGTCTTTAGGTGCCAATATCTGCTAAACGAGTATGATTGACCCTATCTTTTTCTCGTATTCTAGTAGCAGCTAGGTTTAAAGGTCACTTAGTGGGTTGAGTTCAATGAGGCCGTTCACTGAAGGTGTTCGTAGTGCTGGGATTGGCAGGCATACAGCGTGCTCAGACGCTCCAGACCTTCTTGGATCATGATTTTGCCAAACCCCGGAGTTCTGGAATATAAAGGTGGAGAGCCTTGGTTCTTTATCACTCCACCATGTGCTGTAAATTTTACGTTTTGAGTGTATATATTAGCTATTTTAACAAAACCCTGTTTTCCTGAAATTTGACCACATTTAATTTTATATGTATATTTTGTTTCGTCCAAGTAGGCTGTTCGATCCCCCGTTGCATTCAGAATTCTTATAACGAGTTGCTTTGCAAAGCTGCATCCATGGACGGTGGCTCTTCTGGCACTGTTCCAAACCTCGCCCGTTATGTCCTTTTGACAAGGAAGAGAAGAAAAAAAATTACAAACTTCAAAAATTTCAACATGGTATCAGAGCCTTGGTTACGGGCTAGTGCAAGCCGAAGTGCTTGTCACCAGGAAGTGTGGACTTGGAAACAAGCCTGGACTCTTAACATGGAGTCGGCATTTGAGTTCTTAAGAAGCACCTCTTGAAGGGATTGGAAACAAGTTTGTACTCCATTGGAACTAACCTCTGATTTCAATTGCCGATGTGTGGATCTCCATGTGTGAGTCACTAAATGGGGTTCCATATGTGGAGGCGTGTTAGCTATCCCACATCGGTGGGTTCAAAGAAAAATAATGAATTTAAATAGGATTACTCCACTCTAACTAATACCGAGACCTTTTGTCATAAAAATCACACATAAGACGGATTGGGTAGATGATAATTACTAAGTTGGGAGTAGTATCAGTGTCGTTAGAGTGGGGTCCCT